>NW_028125059.1:0-131549 GCF_965194825.1 Balaenoptera physalus
AGAGGTTTGGTGAGGTTGGGTGAGTAAACGCAGACCCTTTAAAGTAATACTGCGTGGTACCCATCCCATGGGTCCCAAATCTCCAGGTTCAAGGGCATCTTCCTACATCGAAAACATGCATAGAAACCCAGAATATGGTACACCGTGTGATGGGGAAAGGTTTCTAAAACGCACCTCATTTCTCATCTCCTTGTGCTCGGGTTCGCCATTGCAGCCACTTTACTAGCAATCTCCCTACTTGGAGCATCAGCACCTTTAACCTCCTGTTCCGTACAGGTTGCAATTTGTCCTGAGGATGAATGGGAAGATGGGGAACCAATGAGAGACTAGCTCTTGGTGTTGGGACAGGCACAGGGCACTCTATTTTCCCATCAGGAAGAAGAATTAACCACAGGCTCAGCCTGCCCCCTGGAACGAGAACAGGGCCTGAAGCCATCCTGCGCTTTTACGGCCAGCTCCCAAAAAGCGAGTTGTAAAATGGAGCTTCAGGGCACTGCAATTCACAAACCTGCAGAGTTATAAATGATAACTCTCGTCCACAAATATATTGAGGGAAGGCAAAAAAGAGGATTTGAAATCAAGGCAGAATTGCAGGAAACAGATTTCAGGAGGTAGATACGAATCGCCTTTAAAGCACATGAAAAGCGGCAAAACATTGATAATGATGCCCTTGGCCAAAAAGGGCGTATGCGTTTTTTCCTGAATATATTCAGGAAAAAACGCATACGCCCTTTTTGGCCAACCAAGCAACCTGGAAAGGCAAATCAGCGCTACAAAGAAGTCTCGCTTCCGATCGGTCAAATGGGCCATGCTGAAAAAAGGGTCAAAACCAGAAATGCAGGACAGGCCATGGAGAAATGGGAGCCTTGCTACGCTGATGGGCGGGATGTAAATTGCCAACAGCCACTCTGGAGAAGGGTACAGTGAGTCCTGAAACATCTAAAAAACACAGCTTAGAGAGCATAGGGCACTTCCATGCATGGGGGTATAAATTGGGAAAGTTAAAAATCAGCAAGACACAGGAACACCAAAGTTTAGGGCTTCTCTGTTGCCAAGGACCTCCACTTCATTCCACCTTAAATATCCCAGGAAAGATAAAAATGGATAAATAAGTGGTGGTCCTTATGTACAATGGAATATCACTCAGCCATGAAATCAATGTCCTAAGGCAAGTAGCAGCATGATGAGTGGATTTAGGTACGACGATTCTAAGGGAAATAACTCACACAGAAAAGGACACTTCTCATAAGATATCACTTATACAGGGAAAGTAAACACCGTTACACTTGAACTGAATTACAAAACAGAACAGAGTCACACATGCAGAAAACACACTATGGCTGCTTAACAGGAAAGGTGAGGTGGGGTGATACATAAAACAAGGGTTTCAAATGAGCTGAGATACCGTTCCATAAACCCAATATGTAATAGACAAGACCTACTCCTTGCTCAGGGAACTGGACTCAACACCCCCTATTCACCACACAAGGATATATCTGACTAGTAATAATCTTAAAACCTATGTATTGAAATCTCTCTGTTAGTGTGTGAAGTGGGTGTAAAGCGGCATAAACACAGCAGTGAAAAGCAGCTAAACCCCATTCTAAAAATAAATTACTTTTAAAACCCCATGAAACAAAGACAGTGAAAGAGAGAGAAATTCTTACACAATTCGTTCAGGGGCTGTGATGGAACCTGGATTGACCATATCTAGACCCACAGCTGGATGAGACATAAGGGTGGACACTCTTGGGGCTGAGAGGTTTGGTGAGGTTGGGTGAGTAAACGCAGACCCTTTAAAGTAATACTGCGTGGTACCCATCCCATGGGTCCCAAATCTCCAGGTTCAAGGGCATCTTCCTACATCGAAAACATGCATAGAAACCCAGAATATGGTACACCGTGTGATGGGGAAAGGTTTCTAAAACGCACCTCATTTCTCATCTCCTTGTGCTCGGGTTCGCCATTGCAGCCACTTTACTAGCAATCTCCCTACTTGGAGCATCAGCACCTTTAACCTCCTGTTCCGTACAGGTTGCAATTTGTCCTGAGGATGAATGGGAAGATGGGGAACCAATGAGAGACTAGCTGTTGGTGTTGGGACAGGCACAGGGCACTCTATTTTCCCATCAGGAAGAAGAATTAACCACAGGCTCAGCCTGCCCCCTGGAACGAGAACAGGGCCTGAAGCCATCCTGCGCTTTTACGGCCAGCTCCCAAAAAGCGAGTTGTAAAATGGAGCTTCAGGGCACTGCAATTCACAAACCTGCAGAGTTATAAATGATAACTCTCGTCCACAAATATATTGAGGGAAGGCAAAAAAGAGGATTTGAAATCAAGGCAGAATTGCAGGAAACAGATTTCAGGAGGGAGATTCGAATCGCCTTTAAAGCACAGGAAAAGCGGCAAAACCTCGACAATGATGCCCTTGGCCAAAAAGGGCGTATGCGTTTTTTCCTGAATATATTCAGGAAAAAACGCATACGCCCTTTTTGGCCAACCAAGCAACCTGGAAAGGCAAATCAGCGCTACAAAGAAGTCTCGCTTCCCATCGGTCAAATGGGCCATGCTGAAAAAAGGGTCAAAACCAGAAATGCAGGACAGGCCATGGAGAAATGGGAGCCTTGCTACGCTGATGGGCGGTATGTAAATTGCCAACAGCCACTCTGGAGAAGGGTACAGTGAGTCCTGAAACATCTAAAAAACACAGCTTAGAGAGCATAGGGCACTTCCATGCATGGGGGTATAAATTGGGAAAGTTAAAAATCAGCAAGACACAGGAACACCAAAGTTTAGGGCTTCTCTGTTGCCAAGGACCTCCACTTCATTCCACCTTAAATATCCCAGGAAAGATAAAAATGGATAAATAAGTGGTGGTCCTTATGTACAATGGAATATCACTCAGCCATGAAATCAATGTCCTAAGGCAAGTAGCAGCATGATGAGTGGATTTAGGTACGACGATTCTAAGGGAAATAAGTCACACAGAAAAGGACACTTCTCATAAGATATCACTTATACAGGGAAAGTAAAAACCGTTACACTTGAACTGAATTACAAAACAGAACAGAGTCACACATGCAGAAAACACACTATGGCTGCTTAACAGGAAAGGTGAGGTGGGGTGATACATAAAACAAGGGTTTCAAATGAGCTGAGATACCGTTCCATAAACCCAATATGTAATAGACAAGACCTACTCCTTGCTCAGGGAACTGGACTCAACACCCCCTATTCACCACACAAGGATATATCTGACTAGTAATAATCTTAAAACCTATGTATTGAAATCTCTCTGTTAGTGTGTGAAGTGGGTGTAAAGCGGCATAAACACAGCAGTGAAAAGCAGCTAAACCCCATTCTAAAAATAAATTACTTTTAAAACCCCATGAAACAAAGACAGTGAAAGAGAGAGAAATTCTTACACAATTCGTTCAGGGGCTGTGATGGAACCTGGATTGACCATATCTAGACCCACAGCTGGATGAGACATAAGGGTGGACACTCTTGGGGCTGAGAGGTTTGGTGAGGTTGGGTGAGTAAACGCAGACCCTTTAAAGTAATACTGCGTGGTACCCATCCCATGGGTCCCAAATCTCCAGGTTCAAGGGCATCTTCCTACATCGAAAACATGCATAGAAACCCAGAATATGGTACACCGTGTGATGGGGAAAGGTTTCTAAAACGCACCTCATTTCTCATCTCCTTGTGCTCGGGTTCGCCATTGCAGCCACTTTACTAGCAATCTCCCTACTTGGAGCATCAGCACCTTTAACCTCCTGTTCCGTACAGGTTGCAATTTGTCCTGAGGATGAATGGGAAGATGGGGAACCAATGAGAGACTAGCTGTTGGTGTTGGGACAGGCACAGGGCACTCTATTTTCCCATCAGGAAGAAGAATTAACCACAGGCTCAGCCTGCCCCCTGGAACGAGAACAGGGCCTGAAGCCATCCTGCGCTTTTACGGCCAGCTCCCAAAAAGCGAGTGGTAAAATGGAGCTTCAGGGCACTGCAATTCACAAACCTGCAGAGTTATAAATGATAACTCTCGTCCACAAATATATTGAGGGAAGGCAAAAAAGAGGATTTGAAATCAAGGCAGAATTGCAGGAAACAGATTTCAGGAGGTAGATACGAATCGCCTTTAAAGCACATGAAAAGCGGCAAAACATTGATAATGATGCCCTTGGCCAAAAAGGGCGTATGCGTTTTTTCCTGAATATATTCAGGAAAAAACGCATACGCCCTTTTTGGCCAACCAAGCAACCTGGAAAGGCAAATCAGCGCTACAAAGAAGTCTCGCTTCCGATCGGTCAAATGGGCCATGCTGAAAAAAGGGTCAAAACCAGAAATGCAGGACAGGCCATGGAGAAATGGGAGCCTTGCTACGCTGATGGGCGGGATGTAAATTGCCAACAGCCACTCTGGAGAAGGGTACAGTGAGTCCTGAAACATCTAAAAAACACAGCTTAGAGAGCATAGGGCACTTCCATGCATGGGGGTATAAATTGGGAAAGTTAAAAATCAGCAAGACACAGGAACACCAAAGTTTAGGGCTTCTCTGTTGCCAAGGACCTCCACTTCATTCCACCTTAAATATCCCAGGAAAGATAAAAATGGATAAATAAGTGGTGTTCCTTATGTACAATGGAATATCACTCAGCCATGAAATCAATGTCCTAAGGCAAGTAGCAGCATGATGAGTGGATTTAGGTACGACGATTCTAAGGGAAATAAGTCACACAGAAAAGGACACTTCTCATAAGATATCACTTATACAGGGAAAGTAAAAACCGTTACACTTGAACTGAATTACAAAACAGAACAGAGTCACACATGCAGAAAACACACTATGGCTGCTTAACAGGAAAGGTGAGGTGGGGTGATACATAAAACAAGGGTTTCAAATGAGCTGAGATACCGTTCCATAAACCCAATATGTAATAGACAAGACCTACTCCTTGCTCAGGGAACTGGACTCAACACCCCCTATTCACCACACAAGGATATATCTGACTAGTAATAATCTTAAAACCTATGTATTGAAATCTCTCTGTTAGTGTGTGAAGTGGGTGTAAAGCGGCATAAACACAGCAGTGAAAAGCAGCTAAACCCCATTCTAAAAATAAATTACTTTTAAAACCCCATGAAACAAAGACAGTGAAAGAGAGAGAAATTCTTACACAATTCGTTCAGGGGCTGTGATGGAACCTGGATTGACCATATCTAGACCCACAGCTGGATGAGACATAAGGGTGGACACTCTTGGGGCTGAGAGGTTTGGTGAGGTTGGGTGAGTAAACGCAGACCCTTTAAAGTAATACTGCGTGGTACCCATCCCATGGGTCCCAAATCTCCAGGTTCAAGGGCATCTTCCTACATCGAAAACATGCATAGAAACCCAGAATATGGTACACCGTGTGATGGGGAAAGGTTTCTAAAACGCACCTCATTTCTCATCTCCTTGTGCTCGGGTTCGCCATTGCAGCCACTTTACTAGCAATCTCCCTACTTGGAGCATCAGCACCTTTAACCTCCTGTTCCGTACAGGTTGCAATTTGTCCTGAGGATGAATGGGAAGATGGGGAACCAATGAGAGACTAGCTGTTGGTGTTGGGACAGGCACAGGGCACTCTATTTTCCCATCAGGAAGAAGAATTAACCACAGGCTCAGCCTGCCCCCTGGAACGAGAACAGGGCCTGAAGCCATCCTGCGCTTTTACGGCCAGCTCCCAAAAAGCGAGTTGTAAAATGGAGCTTCAGGGCACTGCAATTCACAAACCTGCAGAGTTATAAATGATAACTCTCGTCCACAAATATATTGAGGGAAGGCAAAAAAGAGGATTTGAAATCAAGGCAGAATTGCAGGAAACAGATTTCAGGAGGTAGATACGAATCGCCTTTAAAGCACATGAAAAGCGGCAAAACATTGATAATGATGCCCTTGGCCAAAAAGGGCGTATGCGTTTTTTCCTGAATATATTCAGGAAAAAACGCATACGCCCTTTTTGGCCAACCAAGCAACCTGGAAAGGCAAATCAGCGCTACAAAGAAGTCTCGCTTCCCATCGGTCAAATGGGCCATGCTGAAAAAAGGGTCAAAACCAGAAATGCAGGACAGGCCATGGAGAAATGGGAGCCTTGCTACGCTGATGGGCGGGATGTAAATTGCCAACAGCCACTCTGGAGAAGGGTACAGTGAGTCCTGAAACATCTAAAAAACACAGCTTAGAGAGCATAGGGCACTTCCATGCATGGGGGTATAAATTGGGAAAGTTAAAAATCAGCAAGACACAGGAACACCAAAGTTTAGGGCTTCTCTGTTGCCAAGGACCTCCACTTCATTCCACCTTAAATATCCCAGGAAAGATAAAAATGGATAAATAAGTGGTGGTCCTTATGTACAATGGAATATCACTCAGCCATGAAATCAATGTCCTAAGGCAAGTAGCAGCATGATGAGTGGATTTAGGTACGACGATTCTAAGGGAAATAAGTCACACAGAAAAGGACACTTCTCATAAGATATCACTTATACAGGGAAAGTAAAAACCGTTACACTTGAACTGAATTACAAAACAGAACAGAGTCACACATGCAGAAAACACACTATGGCTGCTTAACAGGAAAGGTGAGGTGGGGTGATACATAAAACAAGGGTTTCAAATGAGCTGAGATACCGTTCCATAAACCCAATATGTAATAGACAAGACCTACTCCTTGCTCAGGGAACTGGACTCAACACCCCCTATTCACCACACAAGGATATATCTGACTAGTAATAATCTTAAAACCTATGTATTGAAATCTCTCTGTTAGTGTGTGAAGTGGGTGTAAAGCGGCATAAACACAGCAGTGAAAAGCAGCTAAACCCCATTCTAAAAATAAATTACTTTTAAAACCCCATGAAACAAAGACAGTGAAAGAGAGAGAAATTCTTACACAATTCGTTCAGGGGCTGTGATGGAACCTGGATTGACCATATCTAGACCCACAGCTGGATGAGACATAAGGGTGGACACTCTTGGGGCTGAGAGGTTTGGTGAGGTTGGGTGAGTAAACGCAGACCCTTTAAAGTAATACTGCGTGGTACCCATCCCATGGGTCCCAAATCTCCAGGTTCAAGGGCATCTTCCTACATCGAAAACATGCATAGAAACCCAGAATATGGTACACCGTGTGATGGGGAAAGGTTTCTAAAACGCACCTCATTTCTCATCTCCTTGTGCTCGGGTTCGCCATTGCAGCCACTTTACTAGCAATCTCCCTACTTGGAGCATCAGCACCTTTAACCTCCTGTTCCGTACAGGTTGCAATTTGTCCTGAGGATGAATGGGAAGATGGGGAACCAATGAGAGACTAGCTCTTGGTGTTGGGACAGGCACAGGGCACTCTATTTTCCCATCAGGAAGAAGAATTAACCACAGGCTCAGCCTGCCCCCTGGAACGAGAACAGGGCCTGAAGCCATCCTGCGCTTTTACGGCCAGCTCCCAAAAAGCGAGTTGTAAAATGGAGCTTCAGGGCACTGCAATTCACAAACCTGCAGAGTTATAAATGATAACTCTCGTCCACAAATATATTGAGGGAAGGCAAAAAAGAGGATTTGAAATCAAGGCAGAATTGCAGGAAACAGATTTCAGGAGGTAGATACGAATCGCCTTTAAAGCACATGAAAAGCGGCAAAACATTGATAATGATGCCCTTGGCCAAAAAGGGCGTATGCGTTTTTTCCTGAATATATTCAGGAAAAAACGCATACGCCCTTTTTGGCCAACCAAGCAACCTGGAAAGGCAAATCAGCGTTACAAAGAAGTCTCGCTTCCGATCGGTCAAATGGGCCATGCTGAAAAAAGGGTCAAAACCAGAAATGCAGGACAGGCCATGGAGAAATGGGAGCCTTGCTACGCTGATGGGCGGGATGTAAATTGCCAACAGCCACTCTGGAGAAGGGTACAGTGAGTCCTGAAACATCTAAAAAACACAGCTTAGAGAGCATAGGGCACTTCCATGCATGGGGGTATAAATTGGGAAAGTTAAAAATCAGCAAGACACAGGAACACCAAAGTTTAGGGCTTCTCTGTTGCCAAGGACCTCCACTTCATTCCACCTTAAATATCCCAGGAAAGATAAAAATGGATAAATAAGTGGTGGTCCTTATGTACAATGGAATATCACTCAGCCATGAAATCAATGTCCTAAGGCAAGTAGCAGCATGATGAGTGGATTTAGGTACGACGATTCTAAGGGAAATAACTCACACAGAAAAGGACACTTCTCATAAGATATCACTTATACAGGGAAAGTAAACACCGTTACACTTGAACTGAATTACAAAACAGAACAGAGTCACACATGCAGAAAACACACTATGGCTGCTTAACAGGAAAGGTGAGGTGGGGTGATACATAAAACAAGGGTTTCAAATGAGCTGAGATACCGTTCCATAAACCCAATATGTAATAGACAAGACCTACTCCTTGCTCAGGGAACTGGACTCAACACCCCCTATTCACCACACAAGGATATATCTGACTAGTAATAATCTTAAAACCTATGTATTGAAATCTCTCTGTTAGTGTGTGAAGTGGGTGTAAAGCGGCATAAACACAGCAGTGAAAAGCAGCTAAACCCCATTCTAAAAATAAATTACTTTTAAAACCCCATGAAACAAAGACAGTGAAAGAGAGAGAAATTCTTACACAATTCGTTCAGGGGCTGTGATGGAACCTGGATTGACCATATCTAGACCCACAGCTGGATGAGACATAAGGGTGGACACTCTTGGGGCTGAGAGGTTTGGTGAGGTTGGGTGAGTAAACGCAGACCCTTTAAAGTAATACTGCGTGGTACCCATCCCATGGGTCCCAAATCTCCAGGTTCAAGGGCATCTTCCTACATCGAAAACATGCATAGAAACCCAGAATATGGTACACCGTGTGATGGGGAAAGGTTTCTAAAACGCACCTCATTTCTCATCTCCTTGTGCTCGGGTTCGCCATTGCAGCCACTTTACTAGCAATCTCCCTACTTGGAGCATCAGCACCTTTAACCTCCTGTTCCGTACAGGTTGCAATTTGTCCTGAGGATGAATGGGAAGATGGGGAACCAATGAGAGACTAGCTGTTGGTGTTGGGACAGGCACAGGGCACTCTATTTTCCCATCAGGAAGAAGAATTAACCACAGGCTCAGCCTGCCCCCTGGAACGAGAACAGGGCCTGAAGCCATCCTGCGCTTTTACGGCCAGCTCCCAAAAAGCGAGTTGTAAAATGGAGCTTCAGGGCACTGCAATTCACAAACCTGCAGAGTTATAAATGATAACTCTCGTCCACAAATATATTGAGGGAAGGCAAAAAAGAGGATTTGAAATCAAGGCAGAATTGCAGGAAACAGATTTCAGGAGGGAGATTCGAATCGCCTTTAAAGCACAGGAAAAGCGGCAAAACCTCGACAATGATGCCCTTGGCCAAAAAGGGCGTATGCGTTTTTTCCTGAATATATTCAGGAAAAAACGCATACGCCCTTTTTGGCCAACCAAGCAACCTGGAAAGGCAAATCAGCGCTACAAAGAAGTCTCGCTTCCCATCGGTCAAATGGGCCATGCTGAAAAAAGGGTCAAAACCAGAAATGCAGGACAGGCCATGGAGAAATGGGAGCCTTGCTACGCTGATGGGCGGTATGTAAATTGCCAACAGCCACTCTGGAGAAGGGTACAGTGAGTCCTGAAACATCTAAAAAACACAGCTTAGAGAGCATAGGGCACTTCCATGCATGGGGGTATAAATTGGGAAAGTTAAAAATCAGCAAGACACAGGAACACCAAAGTTTAGGGCTTCTCTGTTGCCAAGGACCTCCACTTCATTCCACCTTAAATATCCCAGGAAAGATAAAAATGGATAAATAAGTGGTGGTCCTTATGTACAATGGAATATCACTCAGCCATGAAATCAATGTCCTAAGGCAAGTAGCAGCATGATGAGTGGATTTAGGTACGACGATTCTAAGGGAAATAAGTCACACAGAAAAGGACACTTCTCATAAGATATCACTTATACAGGGAAAGTAAAAACCGTTACACTTGAACTGAATTACAAAACAGAACAGAGTCACACATGCAGAAAACACACTATGGCTGCTTAACAGGAAAGGTGAGGTGGGGTGATACATAAAACAAGGGTTTCAAATGAGCTGAGATACCGTTCCATAAACCCAATATGTAATAGACAAGACCTACTCCTTGCTCAGGGAACTGGACTCAACACCCCCTATTCACCACACAAGGATATATCTGACTAGTAATAATCTTAAAACCTATGTATTGAAATCTCTCTGTTAGTGTGTGAAGTGGGTGTAAAGCGGCATAAACACAGCAGTGAAAAGCAGCTAAACCCCATTCTAAAAATAAATTACTTTTAAAACCCCATGAAACAAAGACAGTGAAAGAGAGAGAAATTCTTACACAATTCGTTCAGGGGCTGTGATGGAACCTGGATTGACCATATCTAGACCCACAGCTGGATGAGACATAAGGGTGGACACTCTTGGGGCTGAGAGGTTTGGTGAGGTTGGGTGAGTAAACGCAGACCCTTTAAAGTAATACTGCGTGGTACCCATCCCATGGGTCCCAAATCTCCAGGTTCAAGGGCATCTTCCTACATCGAAAACATGCATAGAAACCCAGAATATGGTACACCGTGTGATGGGGAAAGGTTTCTAAAACGCACCTCATTTCTCATCTCCTTGTGCTCGGGTTCGCCATTGCAGCCACTTTACTAGCAATCTCCCTACTTGGAGCATCAGCACCTTTAACCTCCTGTTCCGTACAGGTTGCAATTTGTCCTGAGGATGAATGGGAAGATGGGGAACCAATGAGAGACTAGCTGTTGGTGTTGGGACAGGCACAGGGCACTCTATTTTCCCATCAGGAAGAAGAATTAACCACAGGCTCAGCCTGCCCCCTGGAACGAGAACAGGGCCTGAAGCCATCCTGCGCTTTTACGGCCAGCTCCCAAAAAGCGAGTGGTAAAATGGAGCTTCAGGGCACTGCAATTCACAAACCTGCAGAGTTATAAATGATAACTCTCGTCCACAAATATATTGAGGGAAGGCAAAAAAGAGGATTTGAAATCAAGGCAGAATTGCAGGAAACAGATTTCAGGAGGTAGATACGAATCGCCTTTAAAGCACATGAAAAGCGGCAAAACATTGATAATGATGCCCTTGGCCAAAAAGGGCGTATGCGTTTTTTCCTGAATATATTCAGGAAAAAACGCATACGCCCTTTTTGGCCAACCAAGCAACCTGGAAAGGCAAATCAGCGCTACAAAGAAGTCTCGCTTCCGATCGGTCAAATGGGCCATGCTGAAAAAAGGGTCAAAACCAGAAATGCAGGACAGGCCATGGAGAAATGGGAGCCTTGCTACGCTGATGGGCGGGATGTAAATTGCCAACAGCCACTCTGGAGAAGGGTACAGTGAGTCCTGAAACATCTAAAAAACACAGCTTAGAGAGCATAGGGCACTTCCATGCATGGGGGTATAAATTGGGAAAGTTAAAAATCAGCAAGACACAGGAACACCAAAGTTTAGGGCTTCTCTGTTGCCAAGGACCTCCACTTCATTCCACCTTAAATATCCCAGGAAAGATAAAAATGGATAAATAAGTGGTGGTCCTTATGTACAATGGAATATCACTCAGCCATGAAATCAATGTCCTAAGGCAAGTAGCAGCATGATGAGTGGATTTAGGTACGACGATTCTAAGGGAAATAAGTCACACAGAAAAGGACACTTCTCATAAGATATCACTTATACAGGGAAAGTAAAAACCGTTACACTTGAACTGAATTACAAAACAGAACAGAGTCACACATGCAGAAAACACACTATGGCTGCTTAACAGGAAAGGTGAGGTGGGGTGATACATAAAACAAGGGTTTCAAATGAGCTGAGATACCGTTCCATAAACCCAATATGTAATAGACAAGACCTACTCCTTGCTCAGGGAACTGGACTCAACACCCCCTATTCACCACACAAGGATATATCTGACTAGTAATAATCTTAAAACCTATGTATTGAAATCTCTCTGTTAGTGTGTGAAGTGGGTGTAAAGCGGCATAAACACAGCAGTGAAAAGCAGCTAAACCCCATTCTAAAAATAAATTACTTTTAAAACCCCATGAAACAAAGACAGTGAAAGAGAGAGAAATTCTTACACAATTCGTTCAGGGGCTGTGATGGAACCTGGATTGACCATATCTAGACCCACAGCTGGATGAGACATAAGGGTGGACACTCTTGGGGCTGAGAGGTTTGGTGAGGTTGGGTGAGTAAACGCAGACCCTTTAAAGTAATACTGCGTGGTACCCATCCCATGGGTCCCAAATCTCCAGGTTCAAGGGCATCTTCCTACATCGAAAACATGCATAGAAACCCAGAATATGGTACACCGTGTGATGGGGAAAGGTTTCTAAAACGCACCTCATTTCTCATCTCCTTGTGCTCGGGTTCGCCATTGCAGCCACTTTACTAGCAATCTCCCTACTTGGAGCATCAGCACCTTTAACCTCCTGTTCCGTACAGGTTGCAATTTGTCCTGAGGATGAATGGGAAGATGGGGAACCAATGAGAGACTAGCTGTTGGTGTTGGGACAGGCACAGGGCACTCTATTTTCCCATCAGGAAGAAGAATTAACCACAGGCTCAGCCTGCCCCCTGGAACGAGAACAGGGCCTGAAGCCATCCTGCGCTTTTACGGCCAGCTCCCAAAAAGCGAGTTGTAAAATGGAGCTTCAGGGCACTGCAATTCACAAACCTGCAGAGTTATAAATGATAACTCTCGTCCACAAATATATTGAGGGAAGGCAAAAAAGAGGATTTGAAATCAAGGCAGAATTGCAGGAAACAGATTTCAGGAGGTAGATTCGAATCGCCTTTAAAGCACATGAAAAGCGGCAAAACATTGATAATGATGCCCTTGGCCAAAAAGGGCGTATGCGTTTTTTCCTGAATATATTCAGGAAAAAACGCATACGCCCTTTTTGGCCAACCAAGCAACCTGGAAAGGCAAATCAGAGCTACAAAGAAGTCTCGCTTCCCATCGGTCAAATGGGCCATGCTGAAATAAGTGTCAAAACCAGAAATGCAGGACAGGCCATGGAGAAATGGGAGCCTTGCTACGCTGATGGGCGGGATGTAAATTGCCAACAGCCACTCTGGAGAAGGGTACAGTTTGTCCTGAAACATCTAAAAAACACAGCTTAGAGAGCATAGGGCACTTCCATGCATGGGGGTATAAATTGGGAAAGTTAAAAATCAGCAAGACAAAAGCACACCAAAGTTTAGGGCTGCTCTGTTGCCAAGGACCTCCACTTCATTCCACCTTAAATATCCCAGGAAAGATAAAAATGGATAAATAAGTGGTGGTCCTTATGTACAATGGAATATCACTCAGCCATGAAATCAATGTCCTAAGGCTAGTAGCAGCATGATGAGTGGATTTAGGTACGAGACGATTCTAAGTGAAATAAGTCACACAGAAAAGGACACTTCTCATAAGATATCACTTATACAGGGAAAGTAAACACCGTTACACTTGAACTGAATTACAAAACAGAACAGAGTCACACATGCAGAAAACACACTATGGCTGCTTAACAGGAAAGGTGAGGTGGGGTGATACATAAAACAAGGGTTTCAAATGAGCTGAGATACCGTTCCATAAACCCAATATGTAATAGACAAGACCTACTCCTTGCTCAGGGAACTGGACTCAACACCCCCTATTCACCACACAAGGATATATCTGACTAGTAATAATCTTAAAACCTATGTATTGAAATCTCTCTGTTAGTGTGTGAAGTGGGTGTAAAGCGGCATAAACACAGCAGTGAAAAGCAGCTAAACCCCATTCTAAAAATAAATTACTTTTAAAACCCCATGAAACAAAGACAGTGAAAGAGAGAGAAATTCTTACACAATTCGTTCAGGGGCTGTGATGGAACCTGGATTGACCATATCTAGACCCACAGCTGGATGAGACATAAGGGTGGACACTCTTGGGGCTGAGAGGTTTGGTGAGGTTGGGTGAGTAAACGCAGACCCTTTAAAGTAATACTGCGTGGTACCCATCCCATGGGTCCCAAATCTCCAGGTTCAAGGGCATCTTCCTACATCGAAAACATGCATAGAAACCCAGAATATGGTACACCGTGTGATGGGGAAAGGTTTCTAAAACGCACCTCATTTCTCATCTCCTTGTGCTCGGGTTCGCCATTGCAGCCACTTTACTAGCAATCTCCCTACTTGGAGCATCAGCACCTTTAACCTCCTGTTCCGTACAGGTTGCAATTTGTCCTGAGGATGAATGGGAAGATGGGGAACCAATGAGAGACTAGCTGTTGGTGTTGGGACAGGCACAGGGCACTCTATTTTCCCATCAGGAAGAAGAATTAACCACAGGCTCAGCCTGCCCCCTGGAACGAGAACAGGGCCTGAAGCCATCCTGCGCTTTTACGGCCAGCTCCCAAAAAGCGAGTGGTAAAATGGAGCTTCAGGGCACTGCAATTCACAAACCTGCAGAGTTATAAATGATAACTCTCGTCCACAAATATATTGAGGGAAGGCAAAAAAGAGGATTTGAAATCAAGGCAGAATTGCAGGAAACAGATTTCAGGAGGTAGATACGAATCGCCTTTAAAGCACATGAAAAGCGGCAAAACATTGATAATGATGCCCTTGGCCAAAAAGGGCGTATGCGTTTTTTCCTGAATATATTCAGGAAAAAACGCATACGCCCTTTTTGGCCAACCAAGCAACCTGGAAAGGCAAATCAGCGCTACAAAGAAGTCTCGCTTCCGATCGGTCAAATGGGCCATGCTGAAAAAAGGGTCAAAACCAGAAATGCAGGACAGGCCATGGAGAAATGGGAGCCTTGCTACGCTGATGGGCGGGATGTAAATTGCCAACAGCCACTCTGGAGAAGGGTACAGTGAGTCCTGAAACATCTAAAAAACACAGCTTGGAGAGCATAGGGCACTTCCATGCATGGGGGTATAAATTGGGAAAGTTAAAAATCAGCAAGACACAGGAACACCAAAGTTTAGGGCTTCTCTGTTGCCAAGGACCTCCACTTCATTCCACCTTAAATATCCCAGGAAAGATAAAAATGGATAAATAAGTGGTGTTCCTTATGTACAATGGAATATCACTCAGCCATGAAATCAATGTCCTAAGGCAAGTAGCAGCATGATGAGTGGATTTAGGTACGACGATTCTAAGGGAAATAAGTCACACAGAAAAGGACACTTCTCATAAGATATCACTTATACAGGGAAAGTAAAAACCGTTACACTTGAACTGAATTACAAAACAGAACAGAGTCACACATGCAGAAAACACACTATGGCTGCTTAACAGGAAAGGTGAGGTGGGGTGATACATAAAACAAGGGTTTCAAATGAGCTGAGATACCGTTCCATAAACCCAATATGTAATAGACAAGACCTACTCCTTGCTCAGGGAACTGGACTCAACACCCCCTATTCACCACACAAGGATATATCTGACTAGTAATAATCTTAAAACCTATGTATTGAAATCTCTCTGTTAGTGTGTGAAGTGGGTGTAAAGCGGCATAAACACAGCAGTGAAAAGCAGCTAAACCCCATTCTAAAAATAAATTACTTTTAAAACCCCATGAAACAAAGACAGTGAAAGAGAGAGAAATTCTTACACAATTCGTTCAGGGGCTGTGATGGAACCTGGATTGACCATATCTAGACCCACAGCTGGATGAGACATAAGGGTGGACACTCTTGGGGCTGAGAGGTTTGGTGAGGTTGGGTGAGTAAACGCAGACCCTTTAAAGTAATACTGCGTGGTACCCATCCCATGGGTCCCAAATCTCCAGGTTCAAGGGCATCTTCCTACATCGAAAACATGCATAGAAACCCAGAATATGGTACACCGTGTGATGGGGAAAGGTTTCTAAAACGCACCTCATTTCTCATCTCCTTGTGCTCGGGTTCGCCATTGCAGCCACTTTACTAGCAATCTCCCTACTTGGAGCATCAGCACCTTTAACCTCCTGTTCCGTACAGGTTGCAATTTGTCCTGAGGATGAATGGGAAGATGGGGAACCAATGAGAGACTAGCTGTTGGTGTTGGGACAGGCACAGGGCACTCTATTTTCCCATCAGGAAGAAGAATTAACCACAGGCTCAGCCTGCCCCCTGGAACGAGAACAGGGCCTGAAGCCATCCTGCGCTTTTACGGCCAGCTCCCAAAAAGCGAGTTGTAAAATGGAGCTTCAGGGCACTGCAATTCACAAACCTGCAGAGTTATAAATGATAACTCTCGTCCACAAATATATTGAGGGAAGGCAAAAAAGAGGATTTGAAATCAAGGCAGAATTGCAGGAAACAGATTTCAGGAGGTAGATACGAATCGCCTTTAAAGCACATGAAAAGCGGCAAAACATTGATAATGATGCCCTTGGCCAAAAAGGGCCTATGCGTTTTTTCCTGAATATATTCAGGAAAAAACGCATACGCCCTTTTTGGCCAACCAAGCAACCTGGAAAGGCAAATCAGCGCTACAAAGAAGTCTCGCTTCCCATCGGTCAAATGGGCCATGCTGAAAAAAGGGTCAAAACCAGAAATGCAGGACAGGCCATGGAGAAATGGGAGCCTTGCTACGCTGATGGGCGGGATGTAAATTGCCAACAGCCACTCTGGAGAAGGGTACAGTGAGTCCTGAAACATCTAAAAAACACAGCTTAGAGAGCATAGGGCACTTCCATGCATGGGGGTATAAATTGGGAAAGTTAAAAATCAGCAAGACACAGGAACACCAAAGTTTAGGGCTTCTCTGTTGCCAAGGACCTCCACTTCATTCCACCTTAAATATCCCAGGAAAGATAAAAATGGATAAATAAGTGGTGGTCCTTATGTACAATGGAATATCACTCAGCCATGAAATCAATGTCCTAAGGCAAGTAGCAGCATGATGAGTGGATTTAGGTACGACGATTCTAAGGGAAATAAGTCACACAGAAAAGGACACTTCTCATAAGATATCACTTATACAGGGAAAGTAAAAACCGTTACACTTGAACTGAATTACAAAACAGAACAGAGTCACACATGCAGAAAACACACTATGGCTGCTTAACAGGAAAGGTGAGGTGGGGTGATACATAAAACAAGGGTTTCAAATGAGCTGAGATACCGTTCCATAAACCCAATATGTAATAGACAAGACCTACTCCTTGCTCAGGGAACTGGACTCAACACCCCCTATTCACCACACAAGGATATATCTGACTAGTAATAATCTTAAAACCTATGTATTGAAATCTCTCTGTTAGTGTGTGAAGTGGGTGTAAAGCGGCATAAACACAGCAGTGAAAAGCAGCTAAACCCCATTCTAAAAATAAATTACTTTTAAAACCCCATGAAACAAAGACAGTGAAAGAGAGAGAAATTCTTACACAATTCGTTCAGGGGCTGTGATGGAACCTGGATTGACCATATCTAGACCCACAGCTGGATGAGACATAAGGGTGGACACTCTTGGGGCTGAGAGGTTTGGTGAGGTTGGGTGAGTAAACGCAGACCCTTTAAAGTAATACTGCGTGGTACCCATCCCATGGGTCCCAAATCTCCAGGTTCAAGGGCATCTTCCTACATCGAAAACATGCATAGAAACCCAGAATATGGTACACCGTGTGATGGGGAAAGGTTTCTAAAACGCACCTCATTTCTCATCTCCTTGTGCTCGGGTTCGCCATTGCAGCCACTTTACTAGCAATCTCCCTACTTGGAGCATCAGCACCTTTAACCTCCTGTTCCGTACAGGTTGCAATTTGTCCTGAGGATGAATGGGAAGATGGGGAACCAATGAGAGACTAGCTGTTGGTGTTGGGACAGGCACAGGGCACTCTATTTTCCCATCAGGAAGAAGAATTAACCACAGGCTCAGCCTGCCCCCTGGAACGAGAACAGGGCCTGAAGCCATCCTGCGCTTTTACGGCCAGCTCCCAAAAAGCGAGTGGTAAAATGGAGCTTCAGGGCACTGCAATTCACAAACCTGCAGAGTTATAAATGATAACTCTCGTCCACAAATATATTGAGGGAAGGCAAAAAAGAGGATTTGAAATCAAGGCAGAATTGCAGGAAACAGATTTCAGGAGGTAGATACGAATCGCCTTTAAAGCACATGAAAAGCGGCAAAACATTGATAATGATGCCCTTGGCCAAAAAGGGCGTATGCGTTTTTTCCTGAATATATTCAGGAAAAAACGCATACGCCCTTTTTGGCCAACCAAGCAACCTGGAAAGGCAAATCAGCGCTACAAAGAAGTCTCGCTTCCGATCGGTCAAATGGGCCATGCTGAAAAAAGGGTCAAAACCAGAAATGCAGGACAGGCCATGGAGAAATGGGAGCCTTGCTACGCTGATGGGCGGGATGTAAATTGCCAACAGCCACTCTGGAGAAGGGTACAGTGAGTCCTGAAACATCTAAAAAACACAGCTTAGAGAGCATAGGGCACTTCCATGCATGGGGGTATAAATTGGGAAAGTTAAAAATCAGCAAGACACAGGAACACCAAAGTTTAGGGCTTCTCTGTTGCCAAGGACCTCCACTTCATTCCACCTTAAATATCCCAGGAAAGATAAAAATGGATAAATAAGTGGTGGTCCTTATGTACAATGGAATATCACTCAGCCATGAAATCAATGTCCTAAGGCAAGTAGCAGCATGATGAGTGGATTTAGGTACGACGATTCTAAGGGAAATAAGTCACACAGAAAAGGACACTTCTCATAAGATATCACTTATACAGGGAAAGTAAAAACCGTTACACTTGAACTGAATTACAAAACAGAACAGAGTCACACATGCAGAAAACACACTATGGCTGCTTAACAGGAAAGGTGAGGTGGGGTGATACATAAAACAAGGGTTTCAAATGAGCTGAGATACCGTTCCATAAACCCAATATGTAATAGACAAGACCTACTCCTTGCTCAGGGAACTGGACTCAACACCCCCTATTCACCACACAAGGATATATCTGACTAGTAATAATCTTAAAACCTATGTATTGAAATCTCTCTGTTAGTGTGTGAAGTGGGTGTAAAGCGGCATAAACACAGCAGTGAAAAGCAGCTAAACCCCATTCTAAAAATAAATTACTTTTAAAACCCCATGAAACAAAGACAGTGAAAGAGAGAGAAATTCTTACACAATTCGTTCAGGGGCTGTGATGGAACCTGGATTGACCATATCTAGACCCACAGCTGGATGAGACATAAGGGTGGACACTCTTGGGGCTGAGAGGTTTGGTGAGGTTGGGTGAGTAAACGCAGACCCTTTAAAGTAATACTGCGTGGTACCCATCCCATGGGTCCCAAATCTCCAGGTTCAAGGGCATCTTCCTACATCGAAAACATGCATAGAAACCCAGAATATGGTACACCGTGTGATGGGGAAAGGTTTCTAAAACGCACCTCATTTCTCATCTCCTTGTGCTCGGGTTCGCCATTGCAGCCACTTTACTAGCAATCTCCCTACTTGGAGCATCAGCACCTTTAACCTCCTGTTCCGTACAGGTTGCAATTTGTCCTGAGGATGAATGGGAAGATGGGGAACCAATGAGAGACTAGCTGTTGGTGTTGGGACAGGCACAGGGCACTCTATTTTCCCATCAGGAAGAAGAATTAACCACAGGCTCAGCCTGCCCCCTGGAACGAGAACAGGGCCTGAAGCCATCCTGCGCTTTTACGGCCAGCTCCCAAAAAGCGAGTTGTAAAATGGAGCTTCAGGGCACTGCAATTCACAAACCTGCAGAGTTATAAATGATAACTCTCGTCCACAAATATATTGAGGGAAGGCAAAAAAGAGGATTTGAAATCAAGGCAGAATTGCAGGAAACAGATTTCAGGAGGTAGATACGAATCGCCTTTAAAGCACATGAAAAGCGGCAAAACATTGATAATGATGCCCTTGGCCAAAAAGGGCGTATGCGTTTTTTCCTGAATATATTCAGGAAAAAACGCATACGCCCTTTTTGGCCAACCAAGCAACCTGGAAAGGCAAATCAGCGCTACAAAGAAGTCTCGCTTCCCATCGGTCAAATGGGCCATGCTGAAAAAAGGGTCAAAACCAGAAATGCAGGACAGGCCATGGAGAAATGGGAGCCTTGCTACGCTGATGGGCGGGATGTAAATTGCCAACAGCCACTCTGGAGAAGGGTACAGTGAGTCCTGAAACATCTAAAAAACACAGCTTAGAGAGCATAGGGCACTTCCATGCATGGGGGTATAAATTGGGAAAGTTAAAAATCAGCAAGACACAGGAACACCAAAGTTTAGGGCTTCTCTGTTGCCAAGGACCTCCACTTCATTCCACCTTAAATATCCCAGGAAAGATAAAAATGGATAAATAAGTGGTGGTCCTTATGTACAATGGAATATCACTCAGCCATGAAATCAATGTCCTAAGGCAAGTAGCAGCATGATGAGTGGATTTAGGTACGACGATTCTAAGGGAAATAAGTCACACAGAAAAGGACACTTCTCATAAGATATCACTTATACAGGGAAAGTAAACACCGTTACACTTGAACTGAATTACAAAACAGAACAGAGTCACACATGCAGAAAACACACTATGGCTGCTTAACAGGAAAGGTCAGGTGGGGTGATACATAAAACAAGGGTTTCAAATGAGCTGAGATACCGTTCCATAAACCCAATATGTAATAGACAAGACCTACTCCTTGCTCAGGGAACTGGACTCAACACCCCCTATTCACCACACAAGGATATATCTGACTAGTAATAATCTTAAAACCTATGTATTGAAATCTCTCTGTTAGTGTGTGAAGTGGGTGTAAAGCGGCATAAACACAGCAGTGAAAAGCAGCTAAACCCCATTCTAAAAATAAATTACTTTTAAAACCCCATGAAACAAAGACAGTGAAAGAGAGAGAAATTCTTACACAATTCGTTCAGGGGCTGTGATGGAACCTGGATTGACCATATCTAGACCCACAGCTGGATGAGACATAAGGGTGGACACTCTTGGGGCTGAGAGGTTTGGTGAGGTTGGGTGAGTAAACGCAGACCCTTTAAAGTAATACTGCGTGGTACCCATCCCATGGGTCCCAAATCTCCAGGTTCAAGGGCATCTTCCTACATCGAAAACATGCATAGAAACCCAGAATATGGTACACCGTGTGATGGGGAAAGGTTTCTAAAACGCACCTCATTTCTCATCTCCTTGTGCTCGGGTTCGCCATTGCAGCCACTTTACTAGCAATCTCCCTACTTGGAGCATCAGCACCTTTAACCTCCTGTTCCGTACAGGTTGCAATTTGTCCTGAGGATGAATGGGAAGATGGGGAACCAATGAGAGACTAGCTGTTGGTGTTGGGACAGGCACAGGGCACTCTATTTTCCCATCAGGAAGAAGAATTAACCACAGGCTCAGCCTGCCCCCTGGAACGAGAACAGGGCCTGAAGCCATCCTGCGCTTTTACGGCCAGCTCCCAAAAAGCGAGTTGTAAAATGGAGCTTCAGGGCACTGCAATTCACAAACCTGCAGAGTTATAAATGATAACTCTCGTCCACAAATATATTGAGGGAAGGCAAAAAAGAGGATTTGAAATCAAGGCAGAATTGCAGGAAACAGATTTCAGGAGGTAGATACGAATCGCCTTTAAAGCACATGAAAAGCGGCAAAACATTGATAATGATGCCCTTGGCCAAAAAGGGCCTATGCGTTTTTTCCTGAATATATTCAGGAAAAAACGCATACGCCCTTTTTGGCCAACCAAGCAACCTGGAAAGGCAAATCAGCGCTACAAAGAAGTCTCGCTTCCCATCGGTCAAATGGGCCATGCTGAAAAAAGGGTCAAAACCAGAAATGCAGGACAGGCCATGGAGAAATGGGAGCCTTGCTACGCTGATGGGCGGGATGTAAATTGCCAACAGCCACTCTGGAGAAGGGTACAGTGAGTCCTGAAACATCTAAAAAACACAGCTTAGAGAGCATAGGGCACTTCCATGCATGGGGGTATAAATTGGGAAAGTTAAAAATCAGCAAGACACAGGAACACCAAAGTTTAGGGCTTCTCTGTTGCCAAGGACCTCCACTTCATTCCACCTTAAATATCCCAGGAAAGATAAAAATGGATAAATAAGTGGTGGTCCTTATGTACAATGGAATATCACTCAGCCATGAAATCAATGTCCTAAGGCAAGTAGCAGCATGATGAGTGGATTTAGGTACGACGATTCTAAGGGAAATAAGTCACACAGAAAAGGACACTTCTCATAAGATATCACTTATACAGGGAAAGTAAACACCGTTACACTTGAACTGAATTACAAAACAGAACAGAGTCACACATGCAGAAAACACACTATGGCTGCTTAACAGGAAAGGTCAGGTGGGGTGATACATAAAACAAGGGTTTCAAATGAGCTGAGATACCGTTCCATAAACCCAATATGTAATAGACAAGACCTACTCCTTGCTCAGGGAACTGGACTCAACACCCCCTATTCACCACACAAGGATATATCTGACTAGTAATAATCTTAAAACCTATGTATTGAAATCTCTCTGTTAGTGTGTGAAGTGGGTGTAAAGCGGCATAAACACAGCAGTGAAAAGCAGCTAAACCCCATTCTAAAAATAAATTACTTTTAAAACCCCATGAAACAAAGACAGTGAAAGAGAGAGAAATTCTTACACAATTCGTTCAGGGGCTGTGATGGAACCTGGATTGACCATATCTAGACCCACAGCTGGATGAGACATAAGGGTGGACACTCTTGGGGCTGAGAGGTTTGGTGAGGTTGGGTGAGTAAACGCAGACCCTTTAAAGTAATACTGCGTGGTACCCATCCCATGGGTCCCAAATCTCCAGGTTCAAGGGCATCTTCCTACATCGAAAACATGCATAGAAACCCAGAATATGGTACACCGTGTGATGGGGAAAGGTTTCTAAAACGCACCTCATTTCTCATCTCCTTGTGCTCGGGTTCGCCATTGCAGCCACTTTACTAGCAATCTCCCTACTTGGAGCATCAGCACCTTTAACCTCCTGTTCCGTACAGGTTGCAATTTGTCCTGAGGATGAATGGGAAGATGGGGAACCAATGAGAGACTAGCTGTTGGTGTTGGGACAGGCACAGGGCACTCTATTTTCCCATCAGGAAGAAGAATTAACCACAGGCTCAGCCTGCCCCCTGGAACGAGAACAGGGCCTGAAGCCATCCTGCGCTTTTACGGCCAGCTCCCAAAAAGCGAGTGGTAAAATGGAGCTTCAGGGCACTGCAATTCACAAACCTGCAGAGTTATAAATGATAACTCTCGTCCACAAATATATTGAGGGAAGGCAAAAAAGAGGATTTGAAATCAAGGCAGAATTGCAGGAAACAGATTTCAGGAGGTAGATACGAATCGCCTTTAAAGCACATGAAAAGCGGCAAAACATTGATAATGATGCCCTTGGCCAAAAAGGTCGTATGCGTTTTTTCCTGAATATATTCAGGAAAAAACGCATACGCCCTTTTTGGCCAACCAAGCAACCTGGAAAGGCAAATCAGCGCTACAAAGAAGTCTCGCTTCCCATCGGTCAAATGGGCCATGCTGAAAAAAGGGTCAAAACCAGAAATGCAGGACAGGCCATGGAGAAATGGGAGCCTTGCTACGCTGATGGGCGGGATGTAAATTGCCAACAGCCACTCTGGAGAAGGGTACAGTGAGTCCTGAAACATCTAAAAAACACAGCTTAGAGAGCATAGGGCACTTCCATGCATGGGGGTATAAATTGGGAAAGTTAAAAATCAGCAAGACACAGGAACACCAAAGTTTAGGGCTTCTCTGTTGCCAAGGACCTCCACTTCATTCCACCTTAAATATCCCAGGAAAGATAAAAATGGATAAATAAGTGGTGGTCCTTATGTACAATGGAATATCACTCAGCCATGAAATCAATGTCCTAAGGCAAGTAGCAGCATGATGAGTGGATTTAGGTACGACGATTCTAAGGGAAATAAGTCACACAGAAAAGGACACTTCTCATAAGATATCACTTATACAGGGAAAGTAAAAACCGTTACACTTGAACTGAATTACAAAACAGAACAGAGTCACACATGCAGAAAACACACTATGGCTGCTTAACAGGAAAGGTGAGGTGGGGTGATACATAAAACAAGGGTTTCAAATGAGCTGAGATACCGTTCCATAAACCCAATATGTAATAGACAAGACCTACTCCTTGCTCAGGGAACTGGACTCAACACCCCCTATTCACCACACAAGGATATATCTGACTAGTAATAATCTTAAAACCTATGTATTGAAATCTCTCTGTTAGTGTGTGAAGTGGGTGTAAAGCGGCATAAACACAGCAGTGAAAAGCAGCTAAACCCCATTCTAAAAATAAATTACTTTTAAAACCCCATGAAACAAAGACAGTGAAAGAGAGAGAAATTCTTACACAATTCGTTCAGGGGCTGTGATGGAACCTGGATTGACCATATCTAGACCCACAGCTGGATGAGACATAAGGGTGGACACTCTTGGGGCTGAGAGGTTTGGTGAGGTTGGGTGAGTAAACGCAGACCCTTTAAAGTAATACTGCGTGGTACCCATCCCATGGGTCCCAAATCTCCAGGTTCAAGGGCATCTTCCTACATCGAAAACATGCATAGAAACCCAGAATATGGTACACCGTGTGATGGGGAAAGGTTTCTAAAACGCACCTCATTTCTCATCTCCTTGTGCTCGGGTTCGCCATTGCAGCCACTTTACTAGCAATCTCCCTACTTGGAGCATCAGCACCTTTAACCTCCTGTTCCGTACAGGTTGCAATTTGTCCTGAGGATGAATGGGAAGATGGGGAACCAATGAGAGACTAGCTGTTGGTGTTGGGACAGGCACAGGGCACTCTATTTTCCCATCAGGAAGAAGAATTAACCACAGGCTCAGCCTGCCCCCTGGAACGAGAACAGGGCCTGAAGCCATCCTGCGCTTTTACGGCCAGCTCCCAAAAAGCGAGTTGTAAAATGGAGCTTCAGGGCACTGCAATTCACAAACCTGCAGAGTTATAAATGATAACTCTCGTCCACAAATATATTGAGGGAAGGCAAAAAAGAGGATTTGAAATCAAGGCAGAATTGCAGGAAACAGATTTCAGGAGGTAGATACGAATCGCCTTTAAAGCACATGAAAAGCGGCAAAACATTGATAATGATGCCCTTGGCCAAAAAGGGCCTATGCGTTTTTTCCTGAATATATTCAGGAAAAAACGCATACGCCCTTTTTGGCCAACCAAGCAACCTGGAAAGGCAAATCAGCGCTACAAAGAAGTCTCGCTTCCCATCGGTCAAATGGGCCATGCTGAAAAAAGGGTCAAAACCAGAAATGCAGGACAGGCCATGGAGAAATGGGAGCCTTGCTACGCTGATGGGCGGGATGTAAATTGCCAACAGCCACTCTGGAGAAGGGTACAGTGAGTCCTGAAACATCTAAAAAACACAGCTTAGAGAGCATAGGGCACTTCCATGCATGGGGGTATAAATTGGGAAAGTTAAAAATCAGCAAGACACAGGAACACCAAAGTTTAGGGCTTCTCTGTTGCCAAGGACCTCCACTTCATTCCACCTTAAATATCCCAGGAAAGATAAAAATGGATAAATAAGTGGTGGTCCTTATGTACAATGGAATATCACTCAGCCATGAAATCAATGTCCTAAGGCAAGTAGCAGCATGATGAGTGGATTTAGGTACACGATTCTAAGGGAAATAAGTCACACAGAAAAGGACACTTCTCATAAGATATCACTTATACAGGGAAAGTAAAAACCGTTACACTTGAACTGAATTACAAAACAGAACAGAGTCACACATGCAGAAAACACACTATGGCTGCTTAACAGGAAAGGTGAGGTGGGGTGATACATAAAACAAGGGTTTCAAATGAGCTGAGATACCGTTCCATAAACCCAATATGTAATAGACAAGACCTACTCCTTGCTCAGGGAACTGGACTCAACACCCCCTATTCACCACACAAGGATATATCTGACTAGTAATAATCTTAAAACCTATGTATTGAAATCTCTCTGTTAGTGTGTGAAGTGGGTGTAAAGCGGCATAAACACAGCAGTGAAAAGCAGCTAAACCCCATTCTAAAAATAAATTACTTTTAAAACCCCATGAAACAAAGACAGTGAAAGAGAGAGAAATTCTTACACAATTCGTTCAGGGGCTGTGATGGAACCTGGATTGACCATATCTAGACCCACAGCTGGATGAGACATAAGGGTGGACACTCTTGGGGCTGAGAGGTTTGGTGAGGTTGGGTGAGTAAACGCAGACCCTTTAAAGTAATACTGCGTGGTACCCATCCCATGGGTCCCAAATCTCCAGGTTCAAGGGCATCTTCCTACATCGAAAACATGCATAGAAACCCAGAATATGGTACACCGTGTGATGGGGAAAGGTTTCTAAAACGCACCTCATTTCTCATCTCCTTGTGCTCGGGTTCGCCATTGCAGCCACTTTACTAGCAATCTCCCTACTTGGAGCATCAGCACCTTTAACCTCCTGTTCCGTACAGGTTGCAATTTGTCCTGAGGATGAATGGGAAGATGGGGAACCAATGAGAGACTAGCTGTTGGTGTTGGGACAGGCACAGGGCACTCTATTTTCCCATCAGGAAGAAGAATTAACCACAGGCTCAGCCTGCCCCCTGGAACGAGAACAGGGCCTGAAGCCATCCTGCGCTTTTACGGCCAGCTCCCAAAAAGCGAGTTGTAAAATGGAGCTTCAGGGCACTGCAATTCACAAACCTGCAGAGTTATAAATGATAACTCTCGTCCACAAATATATTGAGGGAAGGCAAAAAAGAGGATTTGAAATCAAGGCAGAATTGCAGGAAACAGATTTCAGGAGGGAGATTCGAATCGCCTTTAAAGCACAGGAAAAGCGGCAAAACCTCGACAATGATGCCCTTGGCCAAAAAGGGCGTATGCGTTTTTTCCTGAATATATTCAGGAAAAAACGCATACGCCCTTTTTGGCCAACCAAGCAACCTGGAAAGGCAAATCAGCGCTACAAAGAAGTCTCGCTTCCCATCGGTCAAATGGGCCATGCTGAAAAAAGGGTCAAAACCAGAAATGCAGGACAGGCCATGGAGAAATGGGAGCCTTGCTACGCTGATGGGCGGGATGTAAATTGCCAACAGCCACTCTGGAGAAGGGTACAGTGAGTCCTGAAACATCTAAAAAACACAGCTTAGAGAGCATAGGGCACTTCCATGCATGGGGGTATAAATTGGGAAAGTTAAAAATCAGCAAGACACAGGAACACCAAAGTTTAGGGCTTCTCTGTTGCCAAGGACCTCCACTTCATTCCACCTTAAATATCCCAGGAAAGATAAAAATGGATAAATAAGTGGTGGTCCTTATGTACAATGGAATATCACTCAGCCATGAAATCAATGTCCTAAGGCAAGTAGCAGCATGATGAGTGGATTTAGGTACGACGATTCTAAGGGAAATAAGTCACACAGAAAAGGACACTTCTCATAAGATATCACTTATACAGGGAAAGTAAAAACCGTTACACTTGAACTGAATTACAAAACAGAACAGAGTCACACATGCAGAAAACACACTATGGCTGCTTAACAGGAAAGGTGAGGTGGGGTGATACATAAAACAAGGGTTTCAAATGAGCTGAGATACCGTTCCATAAACCCAATATGTAATAGACAAGACCTACTCCTTGCTCAGGGAACTGGACTCAACACCCCCTATTCACCACACAAGGATATATCTGACTAGTAATAATCTTAAAACCTATGTATTGAAATCTCTCTGTTAGTGTGTGAAGTGGGTGTAAAGCGGCATAAACACAGCAGTGAAAAGCAGCTAAACCCCATTCTAAAAATAAATTACTTTTAAAACCCCATGAAACAAAGACAGTGAAAGAGAGAGAAATTCTTACACAATTCGTTCAGGGGCTGTGATGGAACCTGGATTGACCATATCTAGACCCACAGCTGGATGAGACATAAGGGTGGACACTCTTGGGGCTGAGAGGTTTGGTGAGGTTGGGTGAGTAAACGCAGACCCTTTAAAGTAATACTGCGTGGTACCCATCCCATGGGTCCCAAATCTCCAGGTTCAAGGGCATCTTCCTACATCGAAAACATGCATAGAAACCCAGAATATGGTACACCGTGTGATGGGGAAAGGTTTCTAAAACGCACCTCATTTCTCATCTCCTTGTGCTCGGGTTCGCCATTGCAGCCACTTTACTAGCAATCTCCCTACTTGGAGCATCAGCACCTTTAACCTCCTGTTCCGTACAGGTTGCAATTTGTCCTGAGGATGAATGGGAAGATGGGGAACCAATGAGAGACTAGCTGTTGGTGTTGGGACAGGCACAGGGCACTCTATTTTCCCATCAGGAAGAAGAATTAACCACAGGCTCAGCCTGCCCCCTGGAACGAGAACAGGGCCTGAAGCCATCCTGCGCTTTTACGGCCAGCTCCCAAAAAGCGAGTTGTAAAATGGAGCTTCAGGGCACTGCAATTCACAAACCTGCAGAGTTATAAATGATAACTCTCGTCCACAAATATATTGAGGGAAGGCAAAAAAGAGGATTTGAAATCAAGGCAGAATTGCAGGAAACAGATTTCAGGAGGTAGATACGAATCGCCTTTAAAGCACATGAAAAGCGGCAAAACATTGATAATGATGCCCTTGGCCAAAAAGGGCCTATGCGTTTTTTCCTGAATATATTCAGGAAAAAACGCATACGCCCTTTTTGGCCAACCAAGCAACCTGGAAAGGCAAATCAGCGCTACAAAGAAGTCTCGCTTCCCATCGGTCAAATGGGCCATGCTGAAAAAAGGGTCAAAACCAGAAATGCAGGACAGGCCATGGAGAAATGGGAGCCTTGCTACGCTGATGGGCGGGATGTAAATTGCCAACAGCCACTCTGGAGAAGGGTACAGTGAGTCCTGAAACATCTAAAAAACACAGCTTAGAGAGCATAGGGCACTTCCATGCATGGGGGTATAAATTGGGAAAGTTAAAAATCAGCAAGACACAGGAACACCAAAGTTTAGGGCTTCTCTGTTGCCAAGGACCTCCACTTCATTCCACCTTAAATATCCCAGGAAAGATAAAAATGGATAAATAAGTGGTGGTCCTTATGTACAATGGAATATCACTCAGCCATGAAATCAATGTCCTAAGGCAAGTAGCAGCATGATGAGTGGATTTAGGTACGACGATTCTAAGGGAAATAAGTCACACAGAAAAGGACACTTCTCATAAGATATCACTTATACAGGGAAAGTAAAAACCGTTACACTTGAACTGAATTACAAAACAGAACAGAGTCACACATGCAGAAAACACACTATGGCTGCTTAACAGGAAAGGTGAGGTGGGGTGATACATAAAACAAGGGTTTCAAATGAGCTGAGATACCGTTCCATAAACCCAATATGTAATAGACAAGACCTACTCCTTGCTCAGGGAACTGGACTCAACACCCCCTATTCACCACACAAGGATATATCTGACTAGTAATAATCTTAAAACCTATGTATTGAAATCTCTCTGTTAGTGTGTGAAGTGGGTGTAAAGCGGCATAAACACAGCAGTGAAAAGCAGCTAAACCCCATTCTAAAAATAAATTACTTTTAAAACCCCATGAAACAAAGACAGTGAAAGAGAGAGAAATTCTTACACAATTCGTTCAGGGGCTGTGATGGAACCTGGATTGACCATATCTAGACCCACAGCTGGATGAGACATAAGGGTGGACACTCTTGGGGCTGAGAGGTTTGGTGAGGTTGGGTGAGTAAACGCAGACCCTTTAAAGTAATACTGCGTGGTACCCATCCCATGGGTCCCAAATCTCCAGGTTCAAGGGCATCTTCCTACATCGAAAACATGCATAGAAACCCAGAATATGGTACACCGTGTGATGGGGAAAGGTTTCTAAAACGCACCTCATTTCTCATCTCCTTGTGCTCGGGTTCGCCATTGCAGCCACTTTACTAGCAATCTCCCTACTTGGAGCATCAGCACCTTTAACCTCCTGTTCCGTACAGGTTGCAATTTGTCCTGAGGATGAATGGGAAGATGGGGAACCAATGAGAGACTAGCTGTTGGTGTTGGGACAGGCACAGGGCACTCTATTTTCCCATCAGGAAGAAGAATTAACCACAGGCTCAGCCTGCCCCCTGGAACGAGAACAGGGCCTGAAGCCATCCTGCGCTTTTACGGCCAGCTCCCAAAAAGCGAGTTGTAAAATGGAGCTTCAGGGCACTGCAATTCACAAACCTGCAGAGTTATAAATGATAACTCTCGTCCACAAATATATTGAGGGAAGGCAAAAAAGAGGATTTGAAATCAAGGCAGAATTGCAGGAAACAGATTTCAGGAGGTAGATACGAATCGCCTTTAAAGCACATGAAAAGCGGCAAAACATTGATAATGATGCCCTTGGCCAAAAAGGGCCTATGCGTTTTTTCCTGAATATATTCAGGAAAAAACGCATACGCCCTTTTTGGCCAACCAAGCAACCTGGAAAGGCAAATCAGCGCTACAAAGAAGTCTCGCTTCCCATCGGTCAAATGGGCCATGCTGAAAAAAGGGTCAAAACCAGAAATGCAGGACAGGCCATGGAGAAATGGGAGCCTTGCTACGCTGATGGGCGGGATGTAAATTGCCAACAGCCACTCTGGAGAAGGGTACAGTGAGTCCTGAAACATCTAAAAAACACAGCTTAGAGAGCATAGGGCACTTCCATGCATGGGGGTATAAATTGGGAAAGTTAAAAATCAGCAAGACACAGGAACACCAAAGTTTAGGGCTTCTCTGTTGCCAAGGACCTCCACTTCATTCCACCTTAAATATCCCAGGAAAGATAAAAATGGATAAATAAGTGGTGGTCCTTATGTACAATGGAATATCACTCAGCCATGAAATCAATGTCCTAAGGCAAGTAGCAGCATGATGAGTGGATTTAGGTACGACGATTCTAAGGGAAATAAGTCACACAGAAAAGGACACTTCTCATAAGATATCACTTATACAGGGAAAGTAAAAACCGTTACACTTGAACTGAATTACAAAACAGAACAGAGTCACACATGCAGAAAACACACTATGGCTGCTTAACAGGAAAGGTGAGGTGGGGTGATACATAAAACAAGGGTTTCAAATGAGCTGAGATACCGTTCCATAAACCCAATATGTAATAGACAAGACCTACTCCTTGCTCAGGGAACTGGACTCAACACCCCCTATTCACCACACAAGGATATATCTGACTAGTAATAATCTTAAAACCTATGTATTGAAATCTCTCTGTTAGTGTGTGAAGTGGGTGTAAAGCGGCATAAACACAGCAGTGAAAAGCAGCTAAACCCCATTCTAAAAATAAATTACTTTTAAAACCCCATGAAACAAAGACAGTGAAAGAGAGAGAAATTCTTACACAATTCGTTCAGGGGCTGTGATGGAACCTGGATTGACCATATCTAGACCCACAGCTGGATGAGACATAAGGGTGGACACTCTTGGGGCTGAGAGGTTTGGTGAGGTTGGGTGAGTAAACGCAGACCCTTTAAAGTAATACTGCGTGGTACCCATCCCATGGGTCCCAAATCTCCAGGTTCAAGGGCATCTTCCTACATCGAAAACATGCATAGAAACCCAGAATATGGTACACCGTGTGATGGGGAAAGGTTTCTAAAACGCACCTCATTTCTCATCTCCTTGTGCTCGGGTTCGCCATTGCAGCCACTTTACTAGCAATCTCCCTACTTGGAGCATCAGCACCTTTAACCTCCTGTTCCGTACAGGTTGCAATTTGTCCTGAGGATGAATGGGAAGATGGGGAACCAATGAGAGACTAGCTGTTGGTGTTGGGACAGGCACAGGGCACTCTATTTTCCCATCAGGAAGAAGAATTAACCACAGGCTCAGCCTGCCCCCTGGAACGAGAACAGGGCCTGAAGCCATCCTGCGCTTTTACGGCCAGCTCCCAAAAAGCGAGTTGTAAAATGGAGCTTCAGGGCACTGCAATTCACAAACCTGCAGAGTTATAAATGATAACTCTCGTCCACAAATATATTGAGGGAAGGCAAAAAAGAGGATTTGAAATCAAGGCAGAATTGCAGGAAACAGATTTCAGGAGGTAGATACGAATCGCCTTTAAAGCACATGAAAAGCGGCAAAACATTGATAATGATGCCCTTGGCCAAAAAGGGCGTATGCGTTTTTTCCTGAATATATTCAGGAAAAAACGCATACGCCCTTTTTGGCCAACCAAGCAACCTGGAAAGGCAAATCAGCGCTACAAAGAAGTCTCGCTTCCCATCGGTCAAATGGGCCATGCTGAAAAAAGGGTCAAAACCAGAAATGCAGGACAGGCCATGGAGAAATGGGAGCCTTGCTACGCTGATGGGCGCGATGTAAATTGCCAACAGCCACTCTGGAGAAGGGTACAGTGAGTCCTGAAACATCTAAAAAACACAGCTTAGAGAGCATAGGGCACTTCCATGCATGGGGGTATAAATTGGGAAAGTTAAAAATCAGCAAGACACAGGAACACCAAAGTTTAGGGCTTCTCTGTTGCCAAGGACCTCCACTTCATTCCACCTTAAATATCCCAGGAAAGATAAAAATGGATAAATAAGTGGTGGTCCTTATGTACAATGGAATATCACTCAGCCATGAAATCAATGTCCTAAGGCAAGTAGCAGCATGATGAGTGGATTTAGGTACGACGATTCTAAGGGAAATAAGTCACACAGAAAAGGACACTTCTCATAAGATATCACTTATACAGGGAAAGTAAAAACCGTTACACTTGAACTGAATTACAAAACAGAACAGAGTCACACATGCAGAAAACACACTATGGCTGCTTAACAGGAAAGGTGAGGTGGGGTGATACATAAAACAAGGGTTTCAAATGAGCTGAGATACCGTTCCATAAACCCAATATGTAATAGACAAGACCTACTCCTTGCTCAGGGAACTGGACTCAACACCCCCTATTCACCACACAAGGATATATCTGACTAGTAATAATCTTAAAACCTATGTATTGAAATCTCTCTGTTAGTGTGTGAAGTGGGTGTAAAGCGGCATAAACACAGCAGTGAAAAGCAGCTAAACCCCATTCTAAAAATAAATTACTTTTAAAACCCCATGAAACAAAGACAGTGAAAGAGAGAGAAATTCTTACACAATTCGTTCAGGGGCTGTGATGGAACCTGGATTGACCATATCTAGACCCACAGCTGGATGAGACATAAGGGTGGACACTCTTGGGGCTGAGAGGTTTGGTGAGGTTGGGTGAGTAAACGCAGACCCTTTAAAGTAATACTGCGTGGTACCCATCCCATGGGTCCCAAATCTCCAGGTTCAAGGGCATCTTCCTACATCGAAAACATGCATAGAAACCCAGAATATGGTACACCGTGTGATGGGGAAAGGTTTCTAAAACGCACCTCATTTCTCATCTCCTTGTGCTCGGGTTCGCCATTGCAGCCACTTTACTAGCAATCTCCCTACTTGGAGCATCAGCACCTTTAACCTCCTGTTCCGTACAGGTTGCAATTTGTCCTGAGGATGAATGGGAAGATGGGGAACCAATGAGAGACTAGCTGTTGGTGTTGGGACAGGCACAGGGCACTCTATTTTCCCATCAGGAAGAAGAATTAACCACAGGCTCAGCCTGCCCCCTGGAACGAGAACAGGGCCTGAAGCCATCCTGCGCTTTTACGGCCAGCTCCCAAAAAGCGAGTTGTAAAATGGAGCTTCAGGGCACTGCAATTCACAAACCTGCAGAGTTATAAATGATAACTCTCGTCCACAAATATATTGAGGGAAGGCAAAAAAGAGGATTTGAAATCAAGGCAGAATTGCAGGAAACAGATTTCAGGAGGTAGATACGAATCGCCTTTAAAGCACATGAAAAGCGGCAAAACATTGATAATGATGCCCTTGGCCAAAAAGGGCGTATGCGTTTTTTCCTGAATATATTCAGGAAAAAACGCATACGCCCTTTTTGGCCAACCAAGCAACCTGGAAAGGCAAATCAGCGCTACAAAGAAGTCTCGCTTCCCATCGGTCAAATGGGCCATGCTGAAAAAAGGGTCAAAACCAGAAATGCAGGACAGGCCATGGAGAAATGGGAGCCTTGCTACGCTGATGGGCGGGATGTAAATTGCCAACAGCCACTCTGGAGAAGGGTACAGTGAGTCCTGAAACATCTAAAAAACACAGCTTAGAGAGCATAGGGCACTTCCATGCATGGGGGTATAAATTGGGAAAGTTAAAAATCAGCAAGACACAGGAACACCAAAGTTTAGGGCTTCTCTGTTGCCAAGGACCTCCACTTCATTCCACCTTAAATATCCCAGGAAAGATAAAAATGGATAAATAAGTGGTGGTCCTTATGTACAATGGAATATCACTCAGCCATGAAATCAATGTCCTAAGGCAAGTAGCAGCATGATGAGTGGATTTAGGTACGACGATTCTAAGGGAAATAAGTCACACAGAAAAGGACACTTCTCATAAGATATCACTTATACAGGGAAAGTAAAAACCGTTACACTTGAACTGAATTACAAAACAGAACAGAGTCACACATGCAGAAAACACACTATGGCTGCTTAACAGGAAAGGTGAGGTGGGGTGATACATAAAACAAGGGTTTCAAATGAGCTGAGATACCGTTCCATAAACCCAATATGTAATAGACAAGACCTACTCCTTGCTCAGGGAACTGGACTCAACACCCCCTATTCACCACACAAGGATATATCTGACTAGTAATAATCTTAAAACCTATGTATTGAAATCTCTCTGTTAGTGTGTGAAGTGGGTGTAAAGCGGCATAAACACAGCAGTGAAAAGCAGCTAAACCCCATTCTAAAAATAAATTACTTTTAAAACCCCATGAAACAAAGACAGTGAAAGAGAGAGAAATTCTTACACAATTCGTTCAGGGGCTGTGATGGAACCTGGATTGACCATATCTAGACCCACAGCTGGATGAGACATAAGGGTGGACACTCTTGGGGCTGAGAGGTTTGGTGAGGTTGGGTGAGTAAACGCAGACCCTTTAAAGTAATACTGCGTGGTACCCATCCCATGGGTCCCAAATCTCCAGGTTCAAGGGCATCTTCCTACATCGAAAACATGCATAGAAACCCAGAATATGGTACACCGTGTGATGGGGAAAGGTTTCTAAAACGCACCTCATTTCTCATCTCCTTGTGCTCGGGTTCGCCATTGCAGCCACTTTACTAGCAATCTCCCTACTTGGAGCATCAGCACCTTTAACCTCCTGTTCCGTACAGGTTGCAATTTGTCCTGAGGATGAATGGGAAGATGGGGAACCAATGAGAGACTAGCTGTTGGTGTTGGGACAGGCACAGGGCACTCTATTTTCCCATCAGGAAGAAGAATTAACCACAGGCTCAGCCTGCCCCCTGGAACGAGAACAGGGCCTGAAGCCATCCTGCGCTTTTACGGCCAGCTCCCAAAAAGCGAGTTGTAAAATGGAGCTTCAGGGCACTGCAATTCACAAACCTGCAGAGTTATAAATGATAACTCTCGTCCACAAATATATTGAGGGAAGGCAAAAAAGAGGATTTGAAATCAAGGCAGAATTGCAGAAAACAGATTTCAGGAGGTAGATACGAATCGCCTTTAAAGCACATGAAAAGCGGCAAAACATTGATAATGATGCCCTTGGCCAAAAAGGGCCTATGCGTTTTTTCCTGAATATATTCAGGAAAAAACGCATACGCCCTTTTTGGCCAACCAAGCAACCTGGAAAGGCAAATCAGCGCTACAAAGAAGTCTCGCTTCCCATCGGTCAAATGGGCCATGCTGAAAAAAGGGTCAAAACCAGAAATGCAGGACAGGCCATGGAGAAATGGGAGCCTTGCTACGCTGATGGGCGGGATGTAAATTGCCAACAGCCACTCTGGAGAAGGGTACAGTGAGTCCTGAAACATCTAAAAAACACAGCTTAGAGAGCATAGGGCACTTCCATGCATGGGGGTATAAATTGGGAAAGTTAAAAATCAGCAAGACACAGGAACACCAAAGTTTAGGGCTTCTCTGTTGCCAAGGACCTCCACTTCATTCCACCTTAAATATCCCAGGAAAGATAAAAATGGATAAATAAGTGGTGGTCCTTATGTACAATGGAATATCACTCAGCCATGAAATCAATGTCCTAAGGCAAGTAGCAGCATGATGAGTGGATTTAGGTACGACGATTCTAAGGGAAATAAGTCACACAGAAAAGGACACTTCTCATAAGATATCACTTATACAGGGAAAGTAAAAACCGTTACACTTGAACTGAATTACAAAACAGAACAGAGTCACACATGCAGAAAACACACTATGGCTGCTTAACAGGAAAGGTGAGGTGGGGTGATACATAAAACAAGGGTTTCAAATGAGCTGAGATACCGTTCCATAAACCCAATATGTAATAGACAAGACCTACTCCTTGCTCAGGGAACTGGACTCAACACCCCCTATTCACCACACAAGGATATATCTGACTAGTAATAATCTTAAAACCTATGTATTGAAATCTCTCTGTTAGTGTGTGAAGTGGGTGTAAAGCGGCATAAACACAGCAGTGAAAAGCAGCTAAACCCCATTCTAAAAATAAATTACTTTTAAAACCCCATGAAACAAAGACAGTGAAAGAGAGAGAAATTCTTACACAATTCGTTCAGGGGCTGTGATGGAACCTGGATTGACCATATCTAGACCCACAGCTGGATGAGACATAAGGGTGGACACTCTTGGGGCTGAGAGGTTTGGTGAGGTTGGGTGAGTAAACGCAGACCCTTTAAAGTAATACTGCGTGGTACCCATCCCATGGGTCCCAAATCTCCAGGTTCAAGGGCATCTTCCTACATCGAAAACATGCATAGAAACCCAGAATATGGTACACCGTGTGATGGGGAAAGGTTTCTAAAACGCACCTCATTTCTCATCTCCTTGTGCTCGGGTTCGCCATTGCAGCCACTTTACTAGCAATCTCCCTACTTGGAGCATCAGCACCTTTAACCTCCTGTTCCGTACAGGTTGCAATTTGTCCTGAGGATGAATGGGAAGATGGGGAACCAATGAGAGACTAGCTGTTGGTGTTGGGACAGGCACAGGGCACTCTATTTTCCCATCAGGAAGAAGAATTAACCACAGGCTCAGCCTGCCCCCTGGAACGAGAACAGGGCCTGAAGCCATCCTGCGCTTTTACGGCCAGCTCCCAAAAAGCGAGTTGTAAAATGGAGCTTCAGGGCACTGCAATTCACAAACCTGCAGAGTTATAAATGATAACTCTCGTCCACAAATATATTGAGGGAAGGCAAAAAAGAGGATTTGAAATCAAGGCAGAATTGCAGGAAACAGATTTCAGGAGGTAGATACGAATCGCCTTTAAAGCACATGAAAAGCGGCAAAACATTGATAATGATGCCCTTGGCCAAAAAGGGCCTATGCGTTTTTTCCTGAATATATTCAGGAAAAAACGCATACGCCCTTTTTGGCCAACCAAGCAACCTGGAAAGGCAAATCAGCACTACAAAGAAGTCTCGCTTCCCATCGGTCAAATGGGCCATGCTGAAAAAAGGGTCAAAACCAGAAATGCAGGACAGGCCATGGAGAAATGGGAGCCTTGCTACGCTGATGGGCGGGATGTAAATTGCCAACAGCCACTCTGGAGAAGGGTACAGTGAGTCCTGAAACATCTAAAAAACACAGCTTAGAGAGCATAGGGCACTTCCATGCATGGGGGTATAAATTGGGAAAGTTAAAAATCAGCAAGACACAGGAACACCAAAGTTTAGGGCTTCTCTGTTGCCAAGGACCTCCACTTCATTCCACCTTAAATATCCCAGGAAAGATAAAAATGGATAAATAAGTGGTGGTCCTTATGTACAATGGAATATCACTCAGCCATGAAATCAATGTCCTAAGGCAAGTAGCAGCATGATGAGTGGATTTAGGTACGACGATTCTAAGGGAAATAAGTCACACAGAAAAGGACACTTCTCATAAGATATCACTTATACAGGGAAAGTAAACACCGTTACACTTGAACTGAATTACAAAACAGAACAGAGTCACACATGCAGAAAACACACTATGGCTGCTTAACAGGAAAGGTGAGGTGGGGTGATACATAAAACAAGGGTTTCAAATGAGCTGAGATACCGTTCCATAAACCCAATATGTAATAGACAAGACCTACTCCTTGCTCAGGTAACTGGACTCAACACCCCCTATTCACCACACAAGGATATATCTGACTAGTAATAATCTTAAAACCTATGTATTGAAATCTCTCTGTTAGTGTGTGAAGTGGGTGTAAAGCGGCATAAACACAGCAGTGAAAAGCAGCTAAACCCCATTCTAAAAATAAATTACTTTTAAAACCCCATGAAACAAAGACAGTGAAAGAGAGAGAAATTCTTACACAATTCGTTCAGGGGCTGTGATGGAACCTGGATTGACCATATCTAGACCCACAGCTGGATGAGACATAAGGGTGGACACTCTTGGGGCTGAGAGGTTTGGTGAGGTTGGGTGAGTAAACGCAGACCCTTTAAAGTAATACTGCGTGGTACCCATCCCATGGGTCCCAAATCTCCAGGTTCAAGGGCATCTTCCTACATCGAAAACATGCATAGAAACCCAGAATATGGTACACCGTGTGATGGGGAAAGGTTTCTAAAACGCACCTCATTTCTCATCTCCTTGTGCTCGGGTTCGCCATTGCAGCCACTTTACTAGCAATCTCCCTACTTGGAGCATCAGCACCTTTAACCTCCTGTTCCGTACAGGTTGCAATTTGTCCTGAGGATGAATGGGAAGATGGGGAACCAATGAGAGACTAGCTGTTGGTGTTGGGACAGGCACAGGGCACTCTATTTTCCCATCAGGAAGAAGAATTAACCACAGGCTCAGCCTGCCCCCTGGAACGAGAACAGGGCCTGAAGCCATCCTGCGCTTTTACGGCCAGCTCCCAAAAAGCGAGTGGTAAAATGGAGCTTCAGGGCACTGCAATTCACAAACCTGCAGAGTTATAAATGATAACTCTCGTCCACAAATATATTGAGGGAAGGCAAAAAAGAGGATTTGAAATCAAGGCAGAATTGCAGGAAACAGATTTCAGGAGGTAGATACGAATCGCCTTTAAAGCACATGAAAAGCGGCAAAACATTGATAATGATGCCCTTGGCCAAAAAGGGCGTATGCGTTTTTTCCTGAATATATTCAGGAAAAAACGCATACGCCCTTTTTGGCCAACCAAGCAACCTGGAAAGGCAAATCAGCGCTACAAAGAAGTCTCGCTTCCGATCGGTCAAATGGGCCATGCTGAAAAAAGGGTCAAAACCAGAAATGCAGGACAGGCCATGGAGAAATGGGAGCCTTGCTACGCTGATGGGCGGGATGTAAATTGCCAACAGCCACTCTGGAGAAGGGTACAGTGAGTCCTGAAACATCTAAAAAACACAGCTTAGAGAGCATAGGGCACTTCCATGCATGGGGGTATAAATTGGGAAAGTTAAAAATCAGCAAGACACAGGAACACCAAAGTTTAGGGCTTCTCTGTTGCCAAGGACCTCCACTTCATTCCACCTTAAATATCCCAGGAAAGATAAAAATGGATAAATAAGTGGTGGTCCTTATGTACAATGGAATATCACTCAGCCATGAAATCAATGTCCTAAGGCAAGTAGCAGCATGATGAGTGGATTTAGGTACGACGATTCTAAGGGAAATAAGTCACACAGAAAAGGACACTTCTCATAAGATATCACTTATACAGGGAAAGTAAAAACCGTTACACTTGAACTGAATTACAAAACAGAACAGAGTCACACATGCAGAAAACACACTATGGCTGCTTAACAGGAAAGGTGAGGTGGGGTGATACATAAAACAAGGGTTTCAAATGAGCTGAGATACCGTTCCATAAACCCAATATGTAATAGACAAGACCTACTCCTTGCTCAGGGAACTGGACTCAACACCCCCTATTCACCACACAAGGATATATCTGACTAGTAATAATCTTAAAACCTATGTATTGAAATCTCTCTGTTAGTGTGTGAAGTGGGTGTAAAGCGGCATAAACACAGCAGTGAAAAGCAGCTAAACCCCATTCTAAAAATAAATTACTTTTAAAACCCCATGAAACAAAGACAGTGAAAGAGAGAGAAATTCTTACACAATTCGTTCAGGGGCTGTGATGGAACCTGGATTGACCATATCTAGACCCACAGCTGGATGAGACATAAGGGTGGACACTCTTGGGGCTGAGAGGTTTGGTGAGGTTGGGTGAGTAAACGCAGACCCTTTAAAGTAATACTGCGTGGTACCCATCCCATGGGTCCCAAATCTCCAGGTTCAAGGGCATCTTCCTACATCGAAAACATGCATAGAAACCCAGAATATGGTACACCGTGTGATGGGGAAAGGTTTCTAAAACGCACCTCATTTCTCATCTCCTTGTGCTCGGGTTCGCCATTGCAGCCACTTTACTAGCAATCTCCCTACTTGGAGCATCAGCACCTTTAACCTCCTGTTCCGTACAGGTTGCAATTTGTCCTGAGGATGAATGGGAAGATGGGGAACCAATGAGAGACTAGCTGTTGGTGTTGGGACAGGCACAGGGCACTCTATTTTCCCATCAGGAAGAAGAATTAACCACAGGCTCAGCCTGCCCCCTGGAACGAGAACAGAGCCTGAAGCCATCCTGCGCTTTTACGGCCAGCTCCCAAAAAGCGAGTTGTAAAATGGAGCTTCAGGGCACTGCAATTCACAAACCTGCAGAGTTATAAATGATAACTCTCGTCCACAAATATATTGAGGGAAGGCAAAAAAGAGGATTTGAAATCAAGGCAGAATTGCAGGAAACAGATTTCAGGAGGTAGATTCGAATCGCCTTTAAAGCACATGAAAAGCGGCAAAACATTGATAATGATGCCCTTGGCCAAAAAGGGCGTATGCGTTTTTTCCTGAATATATTCAGGAAAAAACGCATACGCCCTTTTTGGCCAACCAAGCAACCTGGAAAGGCAAATCAGCGCTACAAAGAAGTCTCGCTTCCCATCGGTCAAATGGGCCATGCTGAAATAAGTGTCAAAACCAGAAATGCAGGACAGGCCATGGAGAAATGGGAGCCTTGCTACGCTGATGGGCGGGATGTAAATTGCCAACAGCCACTCTGGAGAAGGGTACAGTTTGTCCTGAAACATCTAAAAAACACAGCTTAGAGAGCATAGGGCACTTCCATGCATGGGGGTATAAATTGGGAAAGTTAAAAATCAGCAAGACAAAAGCACACCAAAGTTTAGGGCTGCTCTGTTGCCAAGGACCTCCACTTCATTCCACCTTAAATATCCCAGGAAAGATAAAAATGGATAAATAAGTGGTGGTCCTTATGTACAATGGAATATCACTCAGCCATGAAATCAATGTCCTAAGGCTAGTAGCAGCATGATGAGTGGATTTAGGTACGAGACGATTCTAAGTGAAATAAGTCACACAGAAAAGGACACTTCTCATAAGATATCACTTATACAGGGAAAGTAAACACCGTTACACTTGAACTGAATTACAAAACAGAACAGAGTCACACATGCAGAAAACACACTATGGCTGCTTAACAGGAAAGGTCAGGTGGGGTGATACATAAAACAAGGGTTTCAAATGAGCTGAGATACCGTTCCATAAACCCAATATGTAATAGACAAGACCTACTCCTTGCTCAGGGAACTGGACTCAACACCCCCTATTCACCACACAAGGATATATCTGACTAGTAATAATCTTAAAACCTATGTATTGAAATCTCTCTGTTAGTGTGTGAAGTGGGTGTAAAGCGGCATAAACACAGCAGTGAAAAGCAGCTAAACCCCATTCTAAAAATAAATTACTTTTAAAACCCCATGAAACAAAGACAGTGAAAGAGAGAGAAATTCTTACACAATTCGTTCAGGGGCTGTGATGGAACCTGGATTGACCATATCTAGACCCACAGCTGGATGAGACATAAGGGTGGACACTCTTGGGGCTGAGAGGTTTGGTGAGGTTGGGTGAGTAAACGCAGACCCTTTAAAGTAATACTGCGTGGTACCCATCCCATGGGTCCCAAATCTCCAGGTTCAAGGGCATCTTCCTACATCGAAAACATGCATAGAAACCCAGAATATGGTACACCGTGTGATGGGGAAAGGTTTCTAAAACGCACCTCATTTCTCATCTCCTTGTGCTCGGGTTCGCCATTGCAGCCACTTTACTAGCAATCTCCCTACTTGGAGCATCAGCACCTTTAACCTCCTGTTCCGTACAGGTTGCAATTTGTCCTGAGGATGAATGGGAAGATGGGGAACCAATGAGAGACTAGCTGTTGGTGTTGGGACAGGCACAGGGCACTCTATTTTCCCATCAGGAAGAAGAATTAACCACAGGCTCAGCCTGCCCCCTGGAACGAGAACAGAGCCTGAAGCCATCCTGCGCTTTTACGGCCAGCTCCCAAAAAGCGAGTTGTAAAATGGAGCTTCAGGGCACTGCAATTCACAAACCTGCAGAGTTATAAATGATAACTCTCGTCCACAAATATATTGAGGGAAGGCAAAAAAGAGGATTTGAAATCAAGGCAGAATTGCAGGAAACAGATTTCAGGAGGTAGATTCGAATCGCCTTTAAAGCACATGAAAAGCGGCAAAACATTGATAATGATGCCCTTGGCCAAAAAGGGCGTATGCGTTTTTTCCTGAATATATTCAGGAAAAAACGCATACGCCCTTTTTGGCCAACCAAGCAACCTGGAAAGGCAAATCAGAGCTACAAAGAAGTCTCGCTTCCCATCGGTCAAATGGGCCATGCTGAAATAAGTGTCAAAACCAGAAATGCAGGACAGGCCATGGAGAAATGGGAGCCTTGCTACGCTGATGGGCGGGATGTAAATTGCCAACAGCCACTCTGGAGAAGGGTACAGTTTGTCCTGAAACATCTAAAAAACACAGCTTAGAGAGCATAGGGCACTTCCATGCATGGGGGTATAAATTGGGAAAGTTAAAAATCAGCAAGACAAAAGCACACCAAAGTTTAGGGCTGCTCTGTTGCCAAGGACCTCCACTTCATTCCACCTTAAATATCCCAGGAAAGATAAAAATGGATAAATAAGTGGTGGTCCTTATGTACAATGGAATATCACTCAGCCATGAAATCAATGTCCTAAGGCTAGTAGCAGCATGATGAGTGGATTTAGGTACGAGACGATTCTAAGTGAAATAAGTCACACAGAAAAGGACACTTCTCATAAGATATCACTTATACAGGGAAAGTAAAAACCGTTACACTTGAACTGAATTACAAAACAGAACAGAGTCACACATGCAGAAAACACACTATGGCTGCTTAACAGGAAAGGTGAGGTGGGGTGATACATAAAACAAGGGTTTCAAATGAGCTGAGATACCGTTCCATAAACCCAATATGTAATAGACAAGACCTACTCCTTGCTCAGGGAACTGGACTCAACACCCCCTATTCACCACACAAGGATATATCTGACTAGTAATAATCTTAAAACCTATGTATTGAAATCTCTCTGTTAGTGTGTGAAGTGGGTGTAAAGCGGCATAAACACAGCAGTGAAAAGCAGCTAAACCCCATTCTAAAAATAAATTACTTTTAAAACCCCATGAAACAAAGACAGTGAAAGAGAGAGAAATTCTTACACAATTCGTTCAGGGGCTGTGATGGAACCTGGATTGACCATATCTAGACCCACAGCTGGATGAGACATAAGGGTGGACACTCTTGGGGCTGAGAGGTTTGGTGAGGTTGGGTGAGTAAACGCAGACCCTTTAAAGTAATACTGCGTGGTACCCATCCCATGGGTCCCAAATCTCCAGGTTCAAGGGCATCTTCCTACATCGAAAACATGCATAGAAACCCAGAATATGGTACACCGTGTGATGGGGAAAGGTTTCTAAAACGCACCTCATTTCTCATCTCCTTGTGCTCGGGTTCGCCATTGCAGCCACTTTACTAGCAATCTCCCTACTTGGAGCATCAGCACCTTTAACCTCCTGTTCCGTACAGGTTGCAATTTGTCCTGAGGATGAATGGGAAGATGGGGAACCAATGAGAGACTAGCTGTTGGTGTTGGGACAGGCACAGGGCACTCTATTTTCCCATCAGGAAGAAGAATTAACCACAGGCTCAGCCTGCCCCCTGGAACGAGAACAGGGCCTGAAGCCATCCTGCGCTTTTACGGCCAGCTCCCAAAAAGCGAGTTGTAAAATGGAGCTTCAGGGCACTGCAATTCACAAACCTGCAGAGTTATAAATGATAACTCTCGTCCACAAATATATTGAGGGAAGGCAAAAAAGAGGATTTGAAATCAAGGCAGAATTGCAGAAAACAGATTTCAGGAGGTAGATACGAATCGCCTTTAAAGCACATGAAAAGCGGCAAAACATTGATAATGATGCCCTTGGCCAAAAAGGGCGTATGCGTTTTTTCCTGAATATATTCAGGAAAAAACGCATACGCCCTTTTTGGCCAACCAAGCAACCTGGAAAGGCAAATCAGCGCTACAAAGAAGTCTCGCTTCCCATCGGTCAAATGGGCCATGCTGAAAAAAGGGTCAAAACCAGAAATGCAAGACAGGCCATGGAGAAATGGGAGCCTTGCTACGCTGATGGGCGGGATGTAAATTGCCAACAGCCACTCTGGAGAAGGGTACAGTGAGTCCTGAAACATCTAAAAAACACAGCTTAGAGAGCATAGGGCACTTCCATGCATGGGGGTATAAATTGGGAAAGTTAAAAATCAGCAAGACACAGGAACACCAAAGTTTAGGGCTTCTCTGTTGCCAAGGACCTCCACTTCATTCCACCTTAAATATCCCAGGAAAGATAAAAATGGATAAATAAGTGGTGGTCCTTATGTACAATGGAATATCACTCAGCCATGAAATCAATGTCCTAAGGCAAGTAGCAGCATGATGAGTGGATTTAGGTACGACGATTCTAAGGGAAATAAGTCACACAGAAAAGGACACTTCTCATAAGATATCACTTATACAGGGAAAGTAAAAACCGTTACACTTGAACTGAATTACAAAACAGAACAGAGTCACACATGCAGAAAACACACTATGGCTGCTTAACAGGAAAGGTGAGGTGGGGTGATACATAAAACAAGGGTTTCAAATGAGCTGAGATACCGTTCCATAAACCCAATATGTAATAGACAAGACCTACTCCTTGCTCAGGGAACTGGACTCAACACCCCCTATTCACCACACAAGGATATATCTGACTAGTAATAATCTTAAAACCTATGTATTGAAATCTCTCTGTTAGTGTGTGAAGTGGGTGTAAAGCGGCATAAACACAGCAGTGAAAAGCAGCTAAACCCCATTCTAAAAATAAATTACTTTTAAAACCCCATGAAACAAAGACAGTGAAAGAGAGAGAAATTCTTACACAATTCGTTCAGGGGCTGTGATGGAACCTGGATTGACCATATCTAGACCCACAGCTGGATGAGACATAAGGGTGGACACTCTTGGGGCTGAGAGGTTTGGTGAGGTTGGGTGAGTAAACGCAGACCCTTTAAAGTAATACTGCGTGGTACCCATCCCATGGGTCCCAAATCTCCAGGTTCAAGGGCATCTTCCTACATCGAAAACATGCATAGAAACCCAGAATATGGTACACCGTGTGATGGGGAAAGGTTTCTAAAACGCACCTCATTTCTCATCTCCTTGTGCTCGGGTTCGCCATTGCAGCCACTTTACTAGCAATCTCCCTACTTGGAGCATCAGCACCTTTAACCTCCTGTTCCGTACAGGTTGCAATTTGTCCTGAGGATGAATGGGAAGATGGGGAACCAATGAGAGACTAGCTGTTGGTGTTGGGACAGGCACAGGGCACTCTATTTTCCCATCAGGAAGAAGAATTAACCACAGGCTCAGCCTGCCCCCTGGAACGAGAACAGGGCCTGAAGCCATCCTGCGCTTTTACGGCCAGCTCCCAAAAAGCGAGTTGTAAAATGGAGCTTCAGGGCACTGCAATTCACAAACCTGCAGAGTTATAAATGATAACTCTCGTCCACAAATATATTGAGGGAAGGCAAAAAAGAGGATTTGAAATCAAGGCAGAATTGCAGAAAACAGATTTCAGGAGGTAGATACGAATCGCCTTTAAAGCACATGAAAAGCGGCAAAACATTGATAATGATGCCCTTGGCCAAAAAGGGCCTATGCGTTTTTTCCTGAATATATTCAGGAAAAAACGCATACGCCCTTTTTGGCCAACCAAGCAACCTGGAAAGGCAAATCAGCGCTACAAAGAAGTCTCGCTTCCCATCGGTCAAATGGGCCATGCTGAAAAAAGGGTCAAAACCAGAAATGCAGGACAGGCCATGGAGAAATGGGAGCCTTGCTACGCTGATGGGCGGGATGTAAATTGCCAACAGCCACTCTGGAGAAGGGTACAGTGAGTCCTGAAACATCTAAAAAACACAGCTTAGAGAGCATAGGGCACTTCCATGCATGGGGGTATAAATTGGGAAAGTTAAAAATCAGCAAGACACAGGAACACCAAAGTTTAGGGCTTCTCTGTTGCCAAGGACCTCCACTTCATTCCACCTTAAATATCCCAGGAAAGATAAAAATGGATAAATAAGTGGTGGTCCTTATGTACAATGGAATATCACTCAGCCATGAAATCAATGTCCTAAGGCAAGTAGCAGCATGATGAGTGGATTTAGGTACGACGATTCTAAGGGAAATAAGTCACACAGAAAAGGACACTTCTCATAAGATATCACTTATACAGGGAAAGTAAAAACCGTTACACTTGAACTGAATTACAAAACAGAACAGAGTCACACATGCAGAAAACACACTATGGCTGCTTAACAGGAAAGGTGAGGTGGGGTGATACATAAAACAAGGGTTTCAAATGAGCTGAGATACCGTTCCATAAACCCAATATGTAATAGACAAGACCTACTCCTTGCTCAGGGAACTGGACTCAACACCCCCTATTCACCACACAAGGATATATCTGACTAGTAATAATCTTAAAACCTATGTATTGAAATCTCTCTGTTAGTGTGTGAAGTGGGTGTAAAGCGGCATAAACACAGCAGTGAAAAGCAGCTAAACCCCATTCTAAAAATAAATTACTTTTAAAACCCCATGAAACAAAGACAGTGAAAGAGAGAGAAATTCTTACACAATTCGTTCAGGGGCTGTGATGGAACCTGGATTGACCATATCTAGACCCACAGCTGGATGAGACATAAGGGTGGACACTCTTGGGGCTGAGAGGTTTGGTGAGGTTGGGTGAGTAAACGCAGACCCTTTAAAGTAATACTGCGTGGTACCCATCCCATGGGTCCCAAATCTCCAGGTTCAAGGGCATCTTCCTACATCGAAAACATGCATAGAAACCCAGAATATGGTACACCGTGTGATGGGGAAAGGTTTCTAAAACGCACCTCATTTCTCATCTCCTTGTGCTCGGGTTCGCCATTGCAGCCACTTTACTAGCAATCTCCCTACTTGGAGCATCAGCACCTTTAACCTCCTGTTCCGTACAGGTTGCAATTTGTCCTGAGGATGAATGGGAAGATGGGGAACCAATGAGAGACTAGCTGTTGGTGTTGGGACAGGCACAGGGCACTCTATTTTCCCATCAGGAAGAAGAATTAACCACAGGCTCAGCCTGCCCCCTGGAACGAGAACAGGGCCTGAAGCCATCCTGCGCTTTTACGGCCAGCTCCCAAAAAGCGAGTTGTAAAATGGAGCTTCAGGGCACTGCAATTCACAAACCTGCAGAGTTATAAATGATAACTCTCGTCCACAAATATATTGAGGGAAGGCAAAAAAGAGGATTTGAAATCAAGGCAGAATTGCAGAAAACAGATTTCAGGAGGTAGATACGAATCGCCTTTAAAGCACATGAAAAGCGGCAAAACATTGATAATGATGCCCTTGGCCAAAAAGGGCCTATGCGTTTTTTCCTGAATATATTCAGGAAAAAACGCATACGCCCTTTTTGGCCAACCAAGCAACCTGGAAAGGCAAATCAGCGCTACAAAGAAGTCTCGCTTCCCATCGGTCAAATGGGCCATGCTGAAAAAAGGGTCAAAACCAGAAATGCAGGACAGGCCATGGAGAAATGGGAGCCTTGCTACGCTGATGGGCGGGATGTAAATTGCCAACAGCCACTCTGGAGAAGGGTACAGTGAGTCCTGAAACATCTAAAAAACACAGCTTAGAGAGCATAGGGCACTTCCATGCATGGGGGTATAAATTGGGAAAGTTAAAAATCAGCAAGACACAGGAACACCAAAGTTTAGGGCTTCTCTGTTGCCAAGGACCTCCACTTCATTCCACCTTAAATATCCCAGGAAAGATAAAAATGGATAAATAAGTGGTGGTCCTTATGTACAATGGAATATCACTCAGCCATGAAATCAATGTCCTAAGGCAAGTAGCAGCATGATGAGTGGATTTAGGTACGACGATTCTAAGGGAAATAAGTCACACAGAAAAGGACACTTCTCATAAGATATCACTTATACAGGGAAAGTAAAAACCGTTACACTTGAACTGAATTACAAAACAGAACAGAGTCACACATGCAGAAAACACACTATGGCTGCTTAACAGGAAAGGTGAGGTGGGGTGATACATAAAACAAGGGTTTCAAATGAGCTGAGATACCGTTCCATAAACCCAATATGTAATAGACAAGACCTACTCCTTGCTCAGGGAACTGGACTCAACACCCCCTATTCACCACACAAGGATATATCTGACTAGTAATAATCTTAAAACCTATGTATTGAAATCTCTCTGTTAGTGTGTGAAGTGGGTGTAAAGCGGCATAAACACAGCAGTGAAAAGCAGCTAAACCCCATTCTAAAAATAAATTACTTTTAAAACCCCATGAAACAAAGACAGTGAAAGAGAGAGAAATTCTTACACAATTCGTTCAGGGGCTGTGATGGAACCTGGATTGACCATATCTAGACCCACAGCTGGATGAGACATAAGGGTGGACACTCTTGGGGCTGAGAGGTTTGGTGAGGTTGGGTGAGTAAACGCAGACCCTTTAAAGTAATACTGCGTGGTACCCATCCCATGGGTCCCAAATCTCCAGGTTCAAGGGCATCTTCCTACATCGAAAACATGCATAGAAACCCAGAATATGGTACACCGTGTGATGGGGAAAGGTTTCTAAAACGCACCTCATTTCTCATCTCCTTGTGCTCGGGTTCGCCATTGCAGCCACTTTACTAGCAATCTCCCTACTTGGAGCATCAGCACCTTTAACCTCCTGTTCCGTACAGGTTGCAATTTGTCCTGAGGATGAATGGGAAGATGGGGAACCAATGAGAGACTAGCTGTTGGTGTTGGGACAGGCACAGGGCACTCTATTTTCCCATCAGGAAGAAGAATTAACCACAGGCTCAGCCTGCCCCCTGGAACGAGAACAGGGCCTGAAGCCATCCTGCGCTTTTACGGCCAGCTCCCAAAAAGCGAGTTGTAAAATGGAGCTTCAGGGCACTGCAATTCACAAACCTGCAGAGTTATAAATGATAACTCTCGTCCACAAATATATTGAGGGAAGGCAAAAAAGAGGATTTGAAATCAAGGCAGAATTGCAGGAAACAGATTTCAGGAGGTAGATACGAATCGCCTTTAAAGCACATGAAAAGCGGCAAAACATTGATAATGATGCCCTTGGCCAAAAAGGGCGTATGCGTTTTTTCCTGAATATATTCAGGAAAAAACGCATACGCCCTTTTTGGCCAACCAAGCAACCTGGAAAGGCAAATCAGCGCTACAAAGAAGTCTCGCTTCCCATCGGTCAAATGGGCCATGCTGAAAAAAGGGTCAAAACCAGAAATGCAGGACAGGCCATGGAGAAATGGGAGCCTTGCTACGCTGATGGGCGGGATGTAAATTGCCAACAGCCACTCTGGAGAAGGGTACAGTGAGTCCTGAAACATCTAAAAAACACAGCTTAGAGAGCATAGGGCACTTCCATGCATGGGGGTATAAATTGGGAAAGTTAAAAATCAGCAAGACACAGGAACACCAAAGTTTAGGGCTTCTCTGTTGCCAAGGACCTCCACTTCATTCCACCTTAAATATCCCAGGAAAGATAAAAATGGATAAATAAGTGGTGGTCCTTATGTACAATGGAATATCACTCAGCCATGAAATCAATGTCCTAAGGCAAGTAGCAGCATGATGAGTGGATTTAGGTACGACGATTCTAAGGGAAATAAGTCACACAGAAAAGGACACTTCTCATAAGATATCACTTATACAGGGAAAGTAAACACCGTTACACTTGAACTGAATTACAAAACAGAACAGAGTCACACATGCAGAAAACACACTATGGCTGCTTAACAGGAAAGGTCAGGTGGGGTGATACATAAAACAAGGGTTTCAAATGAGCTGAGATACCGTTCCATAAACCCAATATGTAATAGACAAGACCTACTCCTTGCTCAGGGAACTGGACTCAACACCCCCTATTCACCACACAAGGATATATCTGACTAGTAATAATCTTAAAACCTATGTATTGAAATCTCTCTGTTAGTGTGTGAAGTGGGTGTAAAGCGGCATAAACACAGCAGTGAAAAGCAGCTAAACCCCATTCTAAAAATAAATTACTTTTAAAACCCCATGAAACAAAGACAGTGAAAGAGAGAGAAATTCTTACACAATTCGTTCAGGGGCTGTGATGGAACCTGGATTGACCATATCTAGACCCACAGCTGGATGAGACATAAGGGTGGACACTCTTGGGGCTGAGAGGTTTGGCGAGGTTGGGTGAGTAAACGCAGACCCTTTAAAGTAATACTGCGTGGTACCCATCCCATGGGTCCCAAATCTCCAGGTTCAAGGGCATCTTCCTACATCGAAAACATGCATAGAAACCCAGAATATGGTACACCGTGTGATGGGGAAAGGTTTCTAAAACGCACCTCATTTCTCATCTCCTTGTGCTCGGGTTCGCCATTGCAGCCACTTTACTAGCAATCTCCCTACTTGGAGCATCAGCACCTTTAACCTCCTGTTCCGTACAGGTTGCAATTTGTCCTGAGGATGAATGGGAAGATGGGGAACCAATGAGAGACTAGCTGTTGGTGTTGGGACAGGCACAGGGCACTCTATTTTCCCATCAGGAAGAAGAATTAACCACAGGCTCAGCCTGCCCCCTGGAACGAGAACAGGGCCTGAAGCCATCCTGCGCTTTTACGGCCAGCTCCCAAAAAGCGAGTTGTAAAATGGAGCTTCAGGGCACTGCAATTCACAAACCTGCAGAGTTATAAATGATAACTCTCGTCCACAAATATATTGAGGGAAGGCAAAAAAGAGGATTTGAAATCAAGGCAGAATTGCAGGAAACAGATTTCAGGAGGTAGATACGAATCGCCTTTAAAGCACATGAAAAGCGGCAAAACATTGATAATGATGCCCTTGGCCAAAAAGGGCCTATGCGTTTTTTCCTGAATATATTCAGGAAAAAACGCATACGCCCTTTTTGGCCAACCAAGCAACCTGGAAAGGCAAATCAGCGCTACAAAGAAGTCTCGCTTCCCATCGGTCAAATGGGCCATGCTGAAAAAAGGGTCAAAACCAGAAATGCAGGACAGGCCATGGAGAAATGGGAGCCTTGCTACGCTGATGGGCGGGATGTAAATTGCCAACAGCCACTCTGGAGAAGGGTACAGTGAGTCCTGAAACATCTAAAAAACACAGCTTAGAGAGCATAGGGCACTTCCATGCATGGGGGTATAAATTGGGAAAGTTAAAAATCAGCAAGACACAGGAACACCAAAGTTTAGGGCTTCTCTGTTGCCAAGGACCTCCACTTCATTCCACCTTAAATATCCCAGGAAAGATAAAAATGGATAAATAAGTGGTGGTCCTTATGTACAATGGAATATCACTCAGCCATGAAATCAATGTCCTAAGGCAAGTAGCAGCATGATGAGTGGATTTAGGTACGACGATTCTAAGGGAAATAAGTCACACAGAAAAGGACACTTCTCATAAGATATCACTTATACAGGGAAAGTAAACACCGTTACACTTGAACTGAATTACAAAACAGAACAGAGTCACACATGCAGAAAACACACTATGGCTGCTTAACAGGAAAGGTCAGGTGGGGTGATACATAAAACAAGGGTTTCAAATGAGCTGAGATACCGTTCCATAAACCCAATATGTAATAGACAAGACCTACTCCTTGCTCAGGGAACTGGACTCAACACCCCCTATTCACCACACAAGGATATATCTGACTAGTAATAATCTTAAAACCTATGTATTGAAATCTCTCTGTTAGTGTGTGAAGTGGGTGTAAAGCGGCATAAACACAGCAGTGAAAAGCAGCTAAACCCCATTCTAAAAATAAATTACTTTTAAAACCCCATGAAACAAAGACAGTGAAAGAGAGAGAAATTCTTACACAATTCGTTCAGGGGCTGTGATGGAACCTGGATTGACCATATCTAGACCCACAGCTGGATGAGACATAAGGGTGGACACTCTTGGGGCTGAGAGGTTTGGTGAGGTTGGGTGAGTAAACGCAGACCCTTTAAAGTAATACTGCGTGGTACCCATCCCATGGGTCCCAAATCTCCAGGTTCAAGGGCATCTTCCTACATCGAAAACATGCATAGAAACCCAGAATATGGTACACCGTGTGATGGGGAAAGGTTTCTAAAACGCACCTCATTTCTCATCTCCTTGTGCTCGGGTTCGCCATTGCAGCCACTTTACTAGCAATCTCCCTACTTGGAGCATCAGCACCTTTAACCTCCTGTTCCGTACAGGTTGCAATTTGTCCTGAGGATGAATGGGAAGATGGGGAACCAATGAGAGACTAGCTGTTGGTGTTGGGACAGGCACAGGGCACTCTATTTTCCCATCAGGAAGAAGAATTAACCACAGGCTCAGCCTGCCCCCTGGAACGAGAACAGGGCCTGAAGCCATCCTGCGCTTTTACGGCCAGCTCCCAAAAAGCGAGTTGTAAAATGGAGCTTCAGGGCACTGCAATTCACAAACCTGCAGAGTTATAAATGATAACTCTCGTCCACAAATATATTGAGGGAAGGCAAAAAAGAGGATTTGAAATCAAGGCAGAATTGCAGGAAACAGATTTCAGGAGGGAGATTCGAATCGCCTTTAAAGCACAGGAAAAGCGGCAAAACCTCGACAATGATGCCCTTGGCCAAAAAGGGCGTATGCGTTTTTTCCTGAATATATTCAGGAAAAAACGCATACGCCCTTTTTGGCCAACCAAGCAACCTGGAAAGGCAAATCAGCGCTACAAAGAAGTCTCGCTTCCCATCGGTCAAATGGGCCATGCTGAAAAAAGGGTCAAAACCAGAAATGCAGGACAGGCCATGGAGAAATGGGAGCCTTGCTACGCTGATGGGCGGGATGTAAATTGCCAACAGCCACTCTGGAGAAGGGTACAGTGAGTCCTGAAACATCTAAAAAACACAGCTTAGAGAGCATAGGGCACTTCCATGCATGGGGGTATAAATTGGGAAAGTTAAAAATCAGCAAGACACAGGAACACCAAAGTTTAGGGCTTCTCTGTTGCCAAGGACCTCCACTTCATTCCACCTTAAATATCCCAGGAAAGATAAAAATGGATAAATAAGTGGTGGTCCTTATGTACAATGGAATATCACTCAGCCATGAAATCAATGTCCTAAGGCAAGTAGCAGCATGATGAGTGGATTTAGGTACGACGATTCTAAGGGAAATAAGTCACACAGAAAAGGACACTTCTCATAAGATATCACTTATACAGGGAAAGTAAACACCGTTACACTTGAACTGAATTACAAAACAGAACAGAGTCACACATGCAGAAAACACACTATGGCTGCTTAACAGGAAAGGTCAGGTGGGGTGATACATAAAACAAGGGTTTCAAATGAGCTGAGATACCGTTCCATAAACCCAATATGTAATAGACAAGACCTACTCCTTGCTCAGGGAACTGGACTCAACACCCCCTATTCACCACACAAGGATATATCTGACTAGTAATAATCTTAAAACCTATGTATTGAAATCTCTCTGTTAGTGTGTGAAGTGGGTGTAAAGCGGCATAAACACAGCAGTGAAAAGCAGCTAAACCCCATTCTAAAAATAAATTACTTTTAAAACCCCATGAAACAAAGACAGTGAAAGAGAGAGAAATTCTTACACAATTCGTTCAGGGGCTGTGATGGAACCTGGATTGACCATATCTAGACCCACAGCTGGATGAGACATAAGGGTGGACACTCTTGGGGCTGAGAGGTTTGGTGAGGTTGGGTGAGTAAACGCAGACCCTTTAAAGTAATACTGCGTGGTACCCATCCCATGGGTCCCAAATCTCCAGGTTCAAGGGCATCTTCCTACATCGAAAACATGCATAGAAACCCAGAATATGGTACACCGTGTGATGGGGAAAGGTTTCTAAAACGCACCTCATTTCTCATCTCCTTGTGCTCGGGTTCGCCATTGCAGCCACTTTACTAGCAATCTCCCTACTTGGAGCATCAGCACCTTTAACCTCCTGTTCCGTACAGGTTGCAATTTGTCCTGAGGATGAATGGGAAGATGGGGAACCAATGAGAGACTAGCTGTTGGTGTTGGGACAGGCACAGGGCACTCTATTTTCCCATCAGGAAGAAGAATTAACCACAGGCTCAGCCTGCCCCCTGGAACGAGAACAGGGCCTGAAGCCATCCTGCGCTTTTACGGCCAGCTCCCAAAAAGCGAGTTGTAAAATGGAGCTTCAGGGCACTGCAATTCACAAACCTGCAGAGTTATAAATGATAACTCTCGTCCACAAATATATTGAGGGAAGGCAAAAAAGAGGATTTGAAATCAAGGCAGAATTGCAGGAAACAGATTTCAGGAGGTAGATACGAATCGCCTTTAAAGCACATGAAAAGCGGCAAAACATTGATAATGATGCCCTTGGCCAAAAAGGGCGTATGCGTTTTTTCCTGAATATATTCAGGAAAAAACGCATACGCCCTTTTTGGCCAACCAAGCAACCTGGAAAGGCAAATCAGCGCTACAAAGAAGTCTCGCTTCCCATCGGTCAAATGGGCCATGCTGAAAAAAGGGTCAAAACCAGAAATGCAGGACAGGCCATGGAGAAATGGGAGCCTTGCTACGCTGATGGGCGGGATGTAAATTGCCAACAGCCACTCTGGAGAAGGGTACAGTGAGTCCTGAAACATCTAAAAAACACAGCTTAGAGAGCATAGGGCACTTCCATGCATGGGGGTATAAATTGGGAAAGTTAAAAATCAGCAAGACACAGGAACACCAAAGTTTAGGGCTTCTCTGTTGCCAAGGACCTCCACTTCATTCCACCTTAAATATCCCAGGAAAGATAAAAATGGATAAATAAGTGGTGGTCCTTATGTACAATGGAATATCACTCAGCCATGAAATCAATGTCCTAAGGCAAGTAGCAGCATGATGAGTGGATTTAGGTACGACGATTCTAAGGGAAATAAGTCACACAGAAAAGGACACTTCTCATAAGATATCACTTATACAGGGAAAGTAAACACCGTTACACTTGAACTGAATTACAAAACAGAACAGAGTCACACATGCAGAAAACACACTATGGCTGCTTAACAGGAAAGGTCAGGTGGGGTGATACATAAAACAAGGGTTTCAAATGAGCTGAGATACCGTTCCATAAACCCAATATGTAATAGACAAGACCTACTCCTTGCTCAGGGAACTGGACTCAACACCCCCTATTCACCACACAAGGATATATCTGACTAGTAATAATCTTAAAACCTATGTATTGAAATCTCTCTGTTAGTGTGTGAAGTGGGTGTAAAGCGGCATAAACACAGCAGTGAAAAGCAGCTAAACCCCATTCTAAAAATAAATTACTTTTAAAACCCCATGAAACAAAGACAGTGAAAGAGAGAGAAATTCTTACACAATTCGTTCAGGGGCTGTGATGGAACCTGGATTGACCATATCTAGACCCACAGCTGGATGAGACATAAGGGTGGACACTCTTGGGGCTGAGAGGTTTGGCGAGGTTGGGTGAGTAAACGCAGACCCTTTAAAGTAATACTGCGTGGTACCCATCCCATGGGTCCCAAATCTCCAGGTTCAAGGGCATCTTCCTACATCGAAAACATGCATAGAAACCCAGAATATGGTACACCGTGTGATGGGGAAAGGTTTCTAAAACGCACCTCATTTCTCATCTCCTTGTGCTCGGGTTCGCCATTGCAGCCACTTTACTAGCAATCTCCCTACTTGGAGCATCAGCACCTTTAACCTCCTGTTCCGTACAGGTTGCAATTTGTCCTGAGGATGAATGGGAAGATGGGGAACCAATGAGAGACTAGCTGTTGGTGTTGGGACAGGCACAGGGCACTCTATTTTCCCATCAGGAAGAAGAATTAACCACAGGCTCAGCCTGCCCCCTGGAACGAGAACAGGGCCTGAAGCCATCCTGCGCTTTTACGGCCAGCTCCCAAAAAGCGAGTTGTAAAATGGAGCTTCAGGGCACTGCAATTCACAAACCTGCAGAGTTATAAATGATAACTCTCGTCCACAAATATATTGAGGGAAGGCAAAAAAGAGGATTTGAAATCAAGGCAGAATTGCAGGAAACAGATTTCAGGAGGTAGATACGAATCGCCTTTAAAGCACATGAAAAGCGGCAAAACATTGATAATGATGCCCTTGGCCAAAAAGGGCCTATGCGTTTTTTCCTGAATATATTCAGGAAAAAACGCATACGCCCTTTTTGGCCAACCAAGCAACCTGGAAAGGCAAATCAGCGCTACAAAGAAGTCTCGCTTCCCATCGGTCAAATGGGCCATGCTGAAAAAAGGGTCAAAACCAGAAATGCAGGACAGGCCATGGAGAAATGGGAGCCTTGCTACGCTGATGGGCGGGATGTAAATTGCCAACAGCCACTCTGGAGAAGGGTACAGTGAGTCCTGAAACATCTAAAAAACACAGCTTAGAGAGCATAGGGCACTTCCATGCATGGGGGTATAAATTGGGAAAGTTAAAAATCAGCAAGACACAGGAACACCAAAGTTTAGGGCTTCTCTGTTGCCAAGGACCTCCACTTCATTCCACCTTAAATATCCCAGGAAAGATAAAAATGGATAAATAAGTGGTGGTCCTTATGTACAATGGAATATCACTCAGCCATGAAATCAATGTCCTAAGGCAAGTAGCAGCATGATGAGTGGATTTAGGTACGACGATTCTAAGGGAAATAAGTCACACAGAAAAGGACACTTCTCATAAGATATCACTTATACAGGGAAAGTAAACACCGTTACACTTGAACTGAATTACAAAACAGAACAGAGTCACACATGCAGAAAACACACTATGGCTGCTTAACAGGAAAGGTCAGGTGGGGTGATACATAAAACAAGGGTTTCAAATGAGCTGAGATACCGTTCCATAAACCCAATATGTAATAGACAAGACCTACTCCTTGCTCAGGGAACTGGACTCAACACCCCCTATTCACCACACAAGGATATATCTGACTAGTAATAATCTTAAAACCTATGTATTGAAATCTCTCTGTTAGTGTGTGAAGTGGGTGTAAAGCGGCATAAACACAGCAGTGAAAAGCAGCTAAACCCCATTCTAAAAATAAATTACTTTTAAAACCCCATGAAACAAAGACAGTGAAAGAGAGAGAAATTCTTACACAATTCGTTCAGGGGCTGTGATGGAACCTGGATTGACCATATCTAGACCCACAGCTGGATGAGACATAAGGGTGGACACTCTTGGGGCTGAGAGGTTTGGTGAGGTTGGGTGAGTAAACGCAGACCCTTTAAAGTAATACTGCGTGGTACCCATCCCATGGGTCCCAAATCTCCAGGTTCAAGGGCATCTTCCTACATCGAAAACATGCATAGAAACCCAGAATATGGTACACCGTGTGATGGGGAAAGGTTTCTAAAACGCACCTCATTTCTCATCTCCTTGTGCTCGGGTTCGCCATTGCAGCCACTTTACTAGCAATCTCCCTACTTGGAGCATCAGCACCTTTAACCTCCTGTTCCGTACAGGTTGCAATTTGTCCTGAGGATGAATGGGAAGATGGGGAACCAATGAGAGACTAGCTGTTGGTGTTGGGACAGGCACAGGGCACTCTATTTTCCCATCAGGAAGAAGAATTAACCACAGGCTCAGCCTGCCCCCTGGAACGAGAACAGGGCCTGAAGCCATCCTGCGCTTTTACGGCCAGCTCCCAAAAAGCGAGTTGTAAAATGGAGCTTCAGGGCACTGCAATTCACAAACCTGCAGAGTTATAAATGATAACTCTCGTCCACAAATATATTGAGGGAAGGCAAAAAAGAGGATTTGAAATCAAGGCAGAATTGCAGGAAACAGATTTCAGGAGGGAGATTCGAATCGCCTTTAAAGCACAGGAAAAGCGGCAAAACCTCGACAATGATGCCCTTGGCCAAAAAGGGCGTATGCGTTTTTTCCTGAATATATTCAGGAAAAAACGCATACGCCCTTTTTGGCCAACCAAGCAACCTGGAAAGGCAAATCAGCGCTACAAAGAAGTCTCGCTTCCCATCGGTCAAATGGGCCATGCTGAAAAAAGGGTCAAAACCAGAAATGCAGGACAGGCCATGGAGAAATGGGAGCCTTGCTACGCTGATGGGCGGGATGTAAATTGCCAACAGCCACTCTGGAGAAGGGTACAGTGAGTCCTGAAACATCTAAAAAACACAGCTTAGAGAGCATAGGGCACTTCCATGCATGGGGGTATAAATTGGGAAAGTTAAAAATCAGCAAGACACAGGAACACCAAAGTTTAGGGCTTCTCTGTTGCCAAGGACCTCCACTTCATTCCACCTTAAATATCCCAGGAAAGATAAAAATGGATAAATAAGTGGTGGTCCTTATGTACAATGGAATATCACTCAGCCATGAAATCAATGTCCTAAGGCAAGTAGCAGCATGATGAGTGGATTTAGGTACGACGATTCTAAGGGAAATAAGTCACACAGAAAAGGACACTTCTCATAAGATATCACTTATACAGGGAAAGTAAACACCGTTACACTTGAACTGAATTACAAAACAGAACAGAGTCACACATGCAGAAAACACACTATGGCTGCTTAACAGGAAAGGTCAGGTGGGGTGATACATAAAACAAGGGTTTCAAATGAGCTGAGATACCGTTCCATAAACCCAATATGTAATAGACAAGACCTACTCCTTGCTCAGGGAACTGGACTCAACACCCCCTATTCACCACACAAGGATATATCTGACTAGTAATAATCTTAAAACCTATGTATTGAAATCTCTCTGTTAGTGTGTGAAGTGGGTGTAAAGCGGCATAAACACAGCAGTGAAAAGCAGCTAAACCCCATTCTAAAAATAAATTACTTTTAAAACCCCATGAAACAAAGACAGTGAAAGAGAGAGAAATTCTTACACAATTCGTTCAGGGGCTGTGATGGAACCTGGATTGACCATATCTAGACCCACAGCTGGATGAGACATAAGGGTGGACACTCTTGGGGCTGAGAGGTTTGGTGAGGTTGGGTGAGTAAACGCAGACCCTTTAAAGTAATACTGCGTGGTACCCATCCCATGGGTCCCAAATCTCCAGGTTCAAGGGCATCTTCCTACATCGAAAACATGCATAGAAACCCAGAATATGGTACACCGTGTGATGGGGAAAGGTTTCTAAAACGCACCTCATTTCTCATCTCCTTGTGCTCGGGTTCGCCATTGCAGCCACTTTACTAGCAATCTCCCTACTTGGAGCATCAGCACCTTTAACCTCCTGTTCCGTACAGGTTGCAATTTGTCCTGAGGATGAATGGGAAGATGGGGAACCAATGAGAGACTAGCTGTTGGTGTTGGGACAGGCACAGGGCACTCTATTTTCCCATCAGGAAGAAGAATTAACCACAGGCTCAGCCTGCCCCCTGGAACGAGAACAGGGCCTGAAGCCATCCTGCGCTTTTACGGCCAGCTCCCAAAAAGCGAGTTGTAAAATGGAGCTTCAGGGCACTGCAATTCACAAACCTGCAGAGTTATAAATGATAACTCTCGTCCACAAATATATTGAGGGAAGGCAAAAAAGAGGATTTGAAATCAAGGCAGAATTGCAGGAAACAGATTTCAGGAGGTAGATACGAATCGCCTTTAAAGCACATGAAAAGCGGCAAAACATTGATAATGATGCCCTTGGCCAAAAAGGGCGTATGCGTTTTTTCCTGAATATATTCAGGAAAAAACGCATACGCCCTTTTTGGCCAACCAAGCAACCTGGAAAGGCAAATCAGCGCTACAAAGAAGTCTCGCTTCCCATCGGTCAAATGGGCCATGCTGAAAAAAGGGTCAAAACCAGAAATGCAGGACAGGCCATGGAGAAATGGGAGCCTTGCTACGCTGATGGGCGGGATGTAAATTGCCAACAGCCACTCTGGAGAAGGGTACAGTGAGTCCTGAAACATCTAAAAAACACAGCTTAGAGAGCATAGGGCACTTCCATGCATGGGGGTATAAATTGGGAAAGTTAAAAATCAGCAAGACACAGGAACACCAAAGTTTAGGGCTTCTCTGTTGCCAAGGACCTCCACTTCATTCCACCTTAAATATCCCAGGAAAGATAAAAATGGATAAATAAGTGGTGGTCCTTATGTACAATGGAATATCACTCAGCCATGAAATCAATGTCCTAAGGCAAGTAGCAGCATGATGAGTGGATTTAGGTACGACGATTCTAAGGGAAATAAGTCACACAGAAAAGGACACTTCTCATAAGATATCACTTATACAGGGAAAGTAAACACCGTTACACTTGAACTGAATTACAAAACAGAACAGAGTCACACATGCAGAAAACACACTATGGCTGCTTAACAGGAAAGGTCAGGTGGGGTGATACATAAAACAAGGGTTTCAAATGAGCTGAGATACCGTTCCATAAACCCAATATGTAATAGACAAGACCTACTCCTTGCTCAGGGAACTGGACTCAACACCCCCTATTCACCACACAAGGATATATCTGACTAGTAATAATCTTAAAACCTATGTATTGAAATCTCTCTGTTAGTGTGTGAAGTGGGTGTAAAGCGGCATAAACACAGCAGTGAAAAGCAGCTAAACCCCATTCTAAAAATAAATTACTTTTAAAACCCCATGAAACAAAGACAGTGAAAGAGAGAGAAATTCTTACACAATTCGTTCAGGGGCTGTGATGGAACCTGGATTGACCATATCTAGACCCACAGCTGGATGAGACATAAGGGTGGACACTCTTGGGGCTGAGAGGTTTGGCGAGGTTGGGTGAGTAAACGCAGACCCTTTAAAGTAATACTGCGTGGTACCCATCCCATGGGTCCCAAATCTCCAGGTTCAAGGGCATCTTCCTACATCGAAAACATGCATAGAAACCCAGAATATGGTACACCGTGTGATGGGGAAAGGTTTCTAAAACGCACCTCATTTCTCATCTCCTTGTGCTCGGGTTCGCCATTGCAGCCACTTTACTAGCAATCTCCCTACTTGGAGCATCAGCACCTTTAACCTCCTGTTCCGTACAGGTTGCAATTTGTCCTGAGGATGAATGGGAAGATGGGGAACCAATGAGAGACTAGCTGTTGGTGTTGGGACAGGCACAGGGCACTCTATTTTCCCATCAGGAAGAAGAATTAACCACAGGCTCAGCCTGCCCCCTGGAACGAGAACAGGGCCTGAAGCCATCCTGCGCTTTTACGGCCAGCTCCCAAAAAGCGAGTTGTAAAATGGAGCTTCAGGGCACTGCAATTCACAAACCTGCAGAGTTATAAATGATAACTCTCGTCCACAAATATATTGAGGGAAGGCAAAAAAGAGGATTTGAAATCAAGGCAGAATTGCAGGAAACAGATTTCAGGAGGTAGATACGAATCGCCTTTAAAGCACATGAAAAGCGGCAAAACATTGATAATGATGCCCTTGGCCAAAAAGGGCGTATGCGTTTTTTCCTGAATATATTCAGGAAAAAACGCATACGCCCTTTTTGGCCAACCAAGCAACCTGGAAAGGCAAATCAGCGCTACAAAGAAGTCTCGCTTCCCATCGGTCAAATGGGCCATGCTGAAAAAAGGGTCAAAACCAGAAATGCAGGACAGGCCATGGAGAAATGGGAGCCTTGCTACGCTGATGGGCGGGATGTAAATTGCCAACAGCCACTCTGGAGAAGGGTACAGTGAGTCCTGAAACATCTAAAAAACACAGCTTAGAGAGCATAGGGCACTTCCATGCATGGGGGTATAAATTGGGAAAGTTAAAAATCAGCAAGACACAGGAACACCAAAGTTTAGGGCTTCTCTGTTGCCAAGGACCTCCACTTCATTCCACCTTAAATATCCCAGGAAAGATAAAAATGGATAAATAAGTGGTGGTCCTTATGTACAATGGAATATCACTCAGCCATGAAATCAATGTCCTAAGGCAAGTAGCAGCATGATGAGTGGATTTAGGTACGACGATTCTAAGGGAAATAAGTCACACAGAAAAGGACACTTCTCATAAGATATCACTTATACAGGGAAAGTAAACACCGTTACACTTGAACTGAATTACAAAACAGAACAGAGTCACACATGCAGAAAACACACTATGGCTGCTTAACAGGAAAGGTCAGGTGGGGTGATACATAAAACAAGGGTTTCAAATGAGCTGAGATACCGTTCCATAAACCCAATATGTAATAGACAAGACCTACTCCTTGCTCAGGGAACTGGACTCAACACCCCCTATTCACCACACAAGGATATATCTGACTAGTAATAATCTTAAAACCTATGTATTGAAATCTCTCTGTTAGTGTGTGAAGTGGGTGTAAAGCGGCATAAACACAGCAGTGAAAAGCAGCTAAACCCCATTCTAAAAATAAATTACTTTTAAAACCCCATGAAACAAAGACAGTGAAAGAGAGAGAAATTCTTACACAATTCGTTCAGGGGCTGTGATGGAACCTGGATTGACCATATCTAGACCCACAGCTGGATGAGACATAAGGGTGGACACTCTTGGGGCTGAGAGGTTTGGTGAGGTTGGGTGAGTAAACGCAGACCCTTTAAAGTAATACTGCGTGGTACCCATCCCATGGGTCCCAAATCTCCAGGTTCAAGGGCATCTTCCTACATCGAAAACATGCATAGAAACCCAGAATATGGTACACCGTGTGATGGGGAAAGGTTTCAAAAACGCACCTCATTTCTCATCTCCTTGTGCTCGGGTTCGCCATTGCAGCCACTTTACTAGCAATCTCCCTACTTGGAGCATCAGCACCTTTAACCTCCTGTTCCGTACAGGTTGCAATTTGTCCTGAGGATGAATGGGAAGATGGGGAACCAATGAGAGACTAGCTGTTGGTGTTGGGACAGGCACAGGGCACTCTATTTTCCCATCAGGAAGAAGAATTAACCACAGGCTCAGCCTGCCCCCTGGAACGAGAACAGGGCCTGAAGCCATCCTGCGCTTTTACGGCCAGCTCCCAAAAAGCGAGTTGTAAAATGGAGCTTCAGGGCACTGCAATTCACAAACCTGCAGAGTTATAAATGATAACTCTCGTCCACAAATATATTGAGGGAAGGCAAAAAAGAGGATTTGAAATCAAGGCAGAATTGCAGGAAACAGATTTCAGGAGGGAGATTCGAATCGCCTTTAAAGCACAGGAAAAGCGGCAAAACCTCGACAATGATGCCCTTGGCCAAAAAGGGCGTATGCGTTTTTTCCTGAATATATTCAGGAAAAAACGCATACGCCCTTTTTGGCCAACCAAGCAACCTGGAAAGGCAAATCAGCGCTACAAAGAAGTCTCGCTTCCGATCGGTCAAATGGGCCATGCTGAAAAAAGGGTCAAAACCAGAAATGCAGGACAGGCCATGGAGAAATGGGAGCCTTGCTACGCTGATGGGCGGGATGTAAATTGCCAACAGCCACTCTGGAGAAGGGTACAGTGAGTCCTGAAACATCTAAAAAACACAGCTTAGAGAGCATAGGGCACTTCCATGCATGGGGGTATAAATTGGGAAAGTTAAAAATCAGCAAGACACAGGAACACCAAAGTTTAGGGCTTCTCTGTTGCCAAGGACCTCCACTTCATTCCACCTTAAATATCCCAGGAAAGATAAAAATGGATAAATAAGTGGTGGTCCTTATGTACAATGGAATATCACTCAGCCATGAAATCAATGTCCTAAGGCAAGTAGCAGCATGATGAGTGGATTTAGGTACGACGATTCTAAGGGAAATAAGTCACACAGAAAAGGACACTTCTCATAAGATATCACTTATACAGGGAAAGTAAAAACCGTTACACTTGAACTGAATTACAAAACAGAACAGAGTCACACATGCAGAAAACACACTATGGCTGCTTAACAGGAAAGGTGAGGTGGGGTGATACATAAAACAAGGGTTTCAAATGAGCTGAGATACCGTTCCATAAACCCAATATGTAATAGACAAGACCTACTCCTTGCTCAGGGAACTGGACTCAACACCCCCTATTCACCACACAAGGATATATCTGACTAGTAATAATCTTAAAACCTATGTATTGAAATCTCTCTGTTAGTGTGTGAAGTGGGTGTAAAGCGGCATAAACACAGCAGTGAAAAGCAGCTAAACCCCATTCTAAAAATAAATTACTTTTAAAACCCCATGAAACAAAGACAGTGAAAGAGAGAGAAATTCTTACACAATTCGTTCAGGGGCTGTGATGGAACCTGGATTGACCATATCTAGACCCACAGCTGGATGAGACATAAGGGTGGACACTCTTGGGGCTGAGAGGTTTGGTGAGGTTGGGTGAGTAAACGCAGACCCTTTAAAGTAATACTGCGTGGTACCCATCCCATGGGTCCCAAATCTCCAGGTTCAAGGGCATCTTCCTACATCGAAAACATGCATAGAAACCCAGAATATGGTACACCGTGTGATGGGGAAAGGTTTCTAAAACGCACCTCATTTCTCATCTCCTTGTGCTCGGGTTCGCCATTGCAGCCACTTTACTAGCAATCTCCCTACTTGGAGCATCAGCACCTTTAACCTCCTGTTCCGTACAGGTTGCAATTTGTCCTGAGGATGAATGGGAAGATGGGGAACCAATGAGAGACTAGCTGTTGGTGTTGGGACAGGCACAGGGCACTCTATTTTCCCATCAGGAAGAAGAATTAACCACAGGCTCAGCCTGCCCCCTGGAACGAGAACAGGGCCTGAAGCCATCCTGCGCTTTTACGGCCAGCTCCCAAAAAGCGAGTTGTAAAATGGAGCTTCAGGGCACTGCAATTCACAAACCTGCAGAGTTATAAATGATAACTCTCGTCCACAAATATATTGAGGGAAGGCAAAAAAGAGGATTTGAAATCAAGGCAGAATTGCAGGAAACAGATTTCAGGAGGTAGATTCGAATCGCCTTTAAAGTACATGAAAAGCGGCAAAACATTGATAATGATGCCCTTGGCCAAAAAGGGCGTATGCGTTTTTTCCTGAATATATTCAGGAAAAAACGCATACGCCCTTTTTGGCCAACCAAGCAACCTGGAAAGGCAAATCAGCGCTACAAAGAAGTCTCGCTTCCCATCGGTCAAATGGGCCATGCTGAAATAAGTGTCAAAACCAGAAATGCAGGACAGGCCATGGAGAAATGGGAGCCTTGCTACGCTGATGGGCGGGATGTAAATTGCCAACAGCCACTCTGGAGAAGGGTACAGTTTGTCCTGAAACATCTAAAAAACACAGCTTAGAGAGCATAGGGCACTTCCATGCATGGGGGTATAAATTGGGAAAGTTAAAAATCAGCAAGACAAAAGCACACCAAAGTTTAGGGCTGCTCTGTTGCCAAGGACCTCCACTTCATTCCACCTTAAATATCCCAGGAAAGATAAAAATGGATAAATAAGTGGTGGTCCTTATGTACAATGGAATATCACTCAGCCATGAAATCAATGTCCTAAGGCTAGTAGCAGCATGATGAGTGGATTTAGGTACGAGACGATTCTAAGTGAAATAAGTCACACAGAAAAGGACACTTCTCATAAGATATCACTTATACAGGGAAAGTAAACACCGTTACACTTGAACTGAATTACAAAACAGAACAGAGTCACACATGCAGAAAACACACTATGGCTGCTTAACAGGAAAGGTCAGGTGGGGTGATACATAAAACAAGGGTTTCAAATGAGCTGAGATACCGTTCCATAAACCCAATATGTAATAGACAAGACCTACTCCTTGCTCAGGGAACTGGACTCAACACCCCCTATTCACCACACAAGGATATATCTGACTAGTAATAATCTTAAAACCTATGTATTGAAATCTCTCTGTTAGTGTGTGAAGTGGGTGTAAAGCGGCATAAACACAGCAGTGAAAAGCAGCTAAACCCCATTCTAAAAATAAATTACTTTTAAAACCCCATGAAACAAAGACAGTGAAAGAGAGAGAAATTCTTACACAATTCGTTCAGGGGCTGTGATGGAACCTGGATTGACCATATCTAGACCCACAGCTGGATGAGACATAAGGGTGGACACTCTTGGGGCTGAGAGGTTTGGTGAGGTTGGGTGAGTAAACGCAGACCCTTTAAAGTAATACTGCGTGGTACCCATCCCATGGGTCCCAAATCTCCAGGTTCAAGGGCATCTTCCTACATCGAAAACATGCATAGAAACCCAGAATATGGTACACCGTGTGATGGGGAAAGGTTTCTAAAACGCACCTCATTTCTCATCTCCTTGTGCTCGGGTTCGCCATTGCAGCCACTTTACTAGCAATCTCCCTACTTGGAGCATCAGCACCTTTAACCTCCTGTTCCGTACAGGTTGCAATTTGTCCTGAGGATGAATGGGAAGATGGGGAACCAATGAGAGACTAGCTGTTGGTGTTGGGACAGGCACAGGGCACTCTATTTTCCCATCAGGAAGAAGAATTAACCACAGGCTCAGCCTGCCCCCTGGAACGAGAACAGAGCCTGAAGCCATCCTGCGCTTTTACGGCCAGCTCCCAAAAAGCGAGTTGTAAAATGGAGCTTCAGGGCACTGCAATTCACAAACCTGCAGAGTTATAAATGATAACTCTCGTCCACAAATATATTGAGGGAAGGCAAAAAAGAGGATTTGAAATCAAGGCAGAATTGCAGGAAACAGATTTCAGGAGGTAGATTCGAATCGCCTTTAAAGCACATGAAAAGCGGCAAAACATTGATAATGATGCCCTTGGCCAAAAAGGGCGTATGCGTTTTTTCCTGAATATATTCAGGAAAAAACGCATACGCCCTTTTTGGCCAACCAAGCAACCTGGAAAGGCAAATCAGAGCTACAAAGAAGTCTCGCTTCCCATCGGTCAAATGGGCCATGCTGAAATAAGTGTCAAAACCAGAAATGCAGGACAGGCCATGGAGAAATGGGAGCCTTGCTACGCTGATGGGCGGGATGTAAATTGCCAACAGCCACTCTGGAGAAGGGTACAGTTTGTCCTGAAACATCTAAAAAACACAGCTTAGAGAGCATAGGGCACTTCCATGCATGGGGGTATAAATTGGGAAAGTTAAAAATCAGCAAGACAAAAGCACACCAAAGTTTAGGGCTGCTCTGTTGCCAAGGACCTCCACTTCATTCCACCTTAAATATCCCAGGAAAGATAAAAATGGATAAATAAGTGGTGGTCCTTATGTACAATGGAATATCACTCAGCCATGAAATCAATGTCCTAAGGCTAGTAGCAGCATGATGAGTGGATTTAGGTACGAGACGATTCTAAGTGAAATAAGTCACACAGAAAAGGACACTTCTCATAAGATATCACTTATACAGGGAAAGTAAAAACCGTTACACTTGAACTGAATTACAAAACAGAACAGAGTCACACATGCAGAAAACACACTATGGCTGCTTAACAGGAAAGGTGAGGTGGGGTGATACATAAAACAAGGGTTTCAAATGAGCTGAGATACCGTTCCATAAACCCAATATGTAATAGACAAGACCTACTCCTTGCTCAGGGAACTGGACTCAACACCCCCTATTCACCACACAAGGATATATCTGACTAGTAATAATCTTAAAACCTATGTATTGAAATCTCTCTGTTAGTGTGTGAAGTGGGTGTAAAGCGGCATAAACACAGCAGTGAAAAGCAGCTAAACCCCATTCTAAAAATAAATTACTTTTAAAACCCCATGAAACAAAGACAGTGAAAGAGAGAGAAATTCTTACACAATTCGTTCAGGGGCTGTGATGGAACCTGGATTGACCATATCTAGACCCACAGCTGGATGAGACATAAGGGTGGACACTCTTGGGGCTGAGAGGTTTGGTGAGGTTGGGTGAGTAAACGCAGACCCTTTAAAGTAATACTGCGTGGTACCCATCCCATGGGTCCCAAATCTCCAGGTTCAAGGGCATCTTCCTACATCGAAAACATGCATAGAAACCCAGAATATGGTACACCGTGTGATGGGGAAAGGTTTCTAAAACGCACCTCATTTCTCATCTCCTTGTGCTCGGGTTCGCCATTGCAGCCACTTTACTAGCAATCTCCCTACTTGGAGCATCAGCACCTTTAACCTCCTGTTCCGTACAGGTTGCAATTTGTCCTGAGGATGAATGGGAAGATGGGGAACCAATGAGAGACTAGCTGTTGGTGTTGGGACAGGCACAGGGCACTCTATTTTCCCATCAGGAAGAAGAATTAACCACAGGCTCAGCCTGCCCCCTGGAACGAGAACAGGGCCTGAAGCCATCCTGCGCTTTTACGGCCAGCTCCCAAAAAGCGAGTTGTAAAATGGAGCTTCAGGGCACTGCAATTCACAAACCTGCAGAGTTATAAATGATAACTCTCGTCCACAAATATATTGAGGGAAGGCAAAAAAGAGGATTTGAAATCAAGGCAGAATTGCAGAAAACAGATTTCAGGAGGTAGATACGAATCGCCTTTAAAGCACATGAAAAGCGGCAAAACATTGATAATGATGCCCTTGGCCAAAAAGGGCGTATGCGTTTTTTCCTGAATATATTCAGGAAAAAACGCATACGCCCTTTTTGGCCAACCAAGCAACCTGGAAAGGCAAATCAGCGCTACAAAGAAGTCTCGCTTCCCATCGGTCAAATGGGCCATGCTGAAAAAAGGGTCAAAACCAGAAATGCAAGACAGGCCATGGAGAAATGGGAGCCTTGCTACGCTGATGGGCGGGATGTAAATTGCCAACAGCCACTCTGGAGAAGGGTACAGTGAGTCCTGAAACATCTAAAAAACACAGCTTAGAGAGCATAGGGCACTTCCATGCATGGGGGTATAAATTGGGAAAGTTAAAAATCAGCAAGACACAGGAACACCAAAGTTTAGGGCTTCTCTGTTGCCAAGGACCTCCACTTCATTCCACCTTAAATATCCCAGGAAAGATAAAAATGGATAAATAAGTGGTGGTCCTTATGTACAATGGAATATCACTCAGCCATGAAATCAATGTCCTAAGGCAAGTAGCAGCATGATGAGTGGATTTAGGTACGACGATTCTAAGGGAAATAAGTCACACAGAAAAGGACACTTCTCATAAGATATCACTTATACAGGGAAAGTAAAAACCGTTACACTTGAACTGAATTACAAAACAGAACAGAGTCACACATGCAGAAAACACACTATGGCTGCTTAACAGGAAAGGTGAGGTGGGGTGATACATAAAACAAGGGTTTCAAATGAGCTGAGATACCGTTCCATAAACCCAATATGTAATAGACAAGACCTACTCCTTGCTCAGGGAACTGGACTCAACACCCCCTATTCACCACACAAGGATATATCTGACTAGTAATAATCTTAAAACCTATGTATTGAAATCTCTCTGTTAGTGTGTGAAGTGGGTGTAAAGCGGCATAAACACAGCAGTGAAAAGCAGCTAAACCCCATTCTAAAAATAAATTACTTTTAAAACCCCATGAAACAAAGACAGTGAAAGAGAGAGAAATTCTTACACAATTCGTTCAGGGGCTGTGATGGAACCTGGATTGACCATATCTAGACCCACAGCTGGATGAGACATAAGGGTGGACACTCTTGGGGCTGAGAGGTTTGGTGAGGTTGGGTGAGTAAACGCAGACCCTTTAAAGTAATACTGCGTGGTACCCATCCCATGGGTCCCAAATCTCCAGGTTCAAGGGCATCTTCCTACATCGAAAACATGCATAGAAACCCAGAATATGGTACACCGTGTGATGGGGAAAGGTTTCTAAAACGCACCTCATTTCTCATCTCCTTGTGCTCGGGTTCGCCATTGCAGCCACTTTACTAGCAATCTCCCTACTTGGAGCATCAGCACCTTTAACCTCCTGTTCCGTACAGGTTGCAATTTGTCCTGAGGATGAATGGGAAGATGGGGAACCAATGAGAGACTAGCTGTTGGTGTTGGGACAGGCACAGGGCACTCTATTTTCCCATCAGGAAGAAGAATTAACCACAGGCTCAGCCTGCCCCCTGGAACGAGAACAGGGCCTGAAGCCATCCTGCGCTTTTACGGCCAGCTCCCAAAAAGCGAGTTGTAAAATGGAGCTTCAGGGCACTGCAATTCACAAACCTGCAGAGTTATAAATGATAACTCTCGTCCACAAATATATTGAGGGAAGGCAAAAAAGAGGATTTGAAATCAAGGCAGAATTGCAGGAAACAGATTTCAGGAGGTAGATACGAATCGCCTTTAAAGCACATGAAAAGCGGCAAAACATTGATAATGATGCCCTTGGCCAAAAAGGGCCTATGCGTTTTTTCCTGAATATATTCAGGAAAAAACGCATACGCCCTTTTTGGCCAACCAAGCAACCTGGAAAGGCAAATCAGCGCTACAAAGAAGTCTCGCTTCCCATCGGTCAAATGGGCCATGCTGAAAAAAGGGTCAAAACCAGAAATGCAGGACAGGCCATGGAGAAATGGGAGCCTTGCTACGCTGATGGGCGGGATGTAAATTGCCAACAGCCACTCTGGAGAAGGGTACAGTGAGTCCTGAAACATCTAAAAAACACAGCTTAGAGAGCATAGGGCACTTCCATGCATGGGGGTATAAATTGGGAAAGTTAAAAATCAGCAAGACACAGGAACACCAAAGTTTAGGGCTTCTCTGTTGCCAAGGACCTCCACTTCATTCCACCTTAAATATCCCAGGAAAGATAAAAATGGATAAATAAGTGGTGGTCCTTATGTACAATGGAATATCACTCAGCCATGAAATCAATGTCCTAAGGCAAGTAGCAGCATGATGAGTGGATTTAGGTACGACGATTCTAAGGGAAATAAGTCACACAGAAAAGGACACTTCTCATAAGATATCACTTATACAGGGAAAGTAAAAACCGTTACACTTGAACTGAATTACAAAACAGAACAGAGTCACACATGCAGAAAACACACTATGGCTGCTTAACAGGAAAGGTGAGGTGGGGTGATACATAAAACAAGGGTTTCAAATGAGCTGAGATACCGTTCCATAAACCCAATATGTAATAGACAAGACCTACTCCTTGCTCAGGGAACTGGACTCAACACCCCCTATTCACCACACAAGGATATATCTGACTAGTAATAATCTTAAAACCTATGTATTGAAATCTCTCTGTTAGTGTGTGAAGTGGGTGTAAAGCGGCATAAACACAGCAGTGAAAAGCAGCTAAACCCCATTCTAAAAATAAATTACTTTTAAAACCCCATGAAACAAAGACAGTGAAAGAGAGAGAAATTCTTACACAATTCGTTCAGGGGCTGTGATGGAACCTGGATTGACCATATCTAGACCCACAGCTGGATGAGACATAAGGGTGGACACTCTTGGGGCTGAGAGGTTTGGTGAGGTTGGGTGAGTAAACGCAGACCCTTTAAAGTAATACTGCGTGGTACCCATCCCATGGGTCCCAAATCTCCAGGTTCAAGGGCATCTTCCTACATCGAAAACATGCATAGAAACCCAGAATATGGTACACCGTGTGATGGGGAAAGGTTTCTAAAACGCACCTCATTTCTCATCTCCTTGTGCTCGGGTTCGCCATTGCAGCCACTTTACTAGCAATCTCCCTACTTGGAGCATCAGCACCTTTAACCTCCTGTTCCGTACAGGTTGCAATTTGTCCTGAGGATGAATGGGAAGATGGGGAACCAATGAGAGACTAGCTGTTGGTGTTGGGACAGGCACAGGGCACTCTATTTTCCCATCAGGAAGAAGAATTAACCACAGGCTCAGCCTGCCCCCTGGAACGAGAACAGGGCCTGAAGCCATCCTGCGCTTTTACGGCCAGCTCCCAAAAAGCGAGTTGTAAAATGGAGCTTCAGGGCACTGCAATTCACAAACCTGCAGAGTTATAAATGATAACTCTCGTCCACAAATATATTGAGGGAAGGCAAAAAAGAGGATTTGAAATCAAGGCAGAATTGCAGGAAACAGATTTCAGGAGGTAGATACGAATCGCCTTTAAAGCACATGAAAAGCGGCAAAACATTGATAATGATGCCCTTGGCCAAAAAGGGCGTATGCGTTTTTTCCTGAATATATTCAGGAAAAAACGCATACGCCCTTTTTGGCCAACCAAGCAACCTGGAAAGGCAAATCAGCGCTACAAAGAAGTCTCGCTTCCCATCGGTCAAATGGGCCATGCTGAAAAAAGGGTCAAAACCAGAAATGCAGGACAGGCCATGGAGAAATGGGAGCCTTGCTACGCTGATGGGCGGGATGTAAATTGCCAACAGCCACTCTGGAGAAGGGTACAGTGAGTCCTGAAACATCTAAAAAACACAGCTTAGAGAGCATAGGGCACTTCCATGCATGGGGGTATAAATTGGGAAAGTTAAAAATCAGCAAGACACAGGAACACCAAAGTTTAGGGCTTCTCTGTTGCCAAGGACCTCCACTTCATTCCACCTTAAATATCCCAGGAAAGATAAAAATGGATAAATAAGTGGTGGTCCTTATGTACAATGGAATATCACTCAGCCATGAAATCAATGTCCTAAGGCAAGTAGCAGCATGATGAGTGGATTTAGGTACGACGATTCTAAGGGAAATAAGTCACACAGAAAAGGACACTTCTCATAAGATATCACTTATACAGGGAAAGTAAACACCGTTACACTTGAACTGAATTACAAAACAGAACAGAGTCACACATGCAGAAAACACACTATGGCTGCTTAACAGGAAAGGTGAGGTGGGGTGATACATAAAACAAGGGTTTCAAATGAGCTGAGATACCGTTCCATAAACCCAATATGTAATAGACAAGACCTACTCCTTGCTCAGGGAACTGGACTCAACACCCCCTATTCACCACACAAGGATATATCTGACTAGTAATAATCTTAAAACCTATGTATTGAAATCTCTCTGTTAGTGTGTGAAGTGGGTGTAAAGCGGCATAAACACAGCAGTGAAAAGCAGCTAAACCCCATTCTAAAAATAAATTACTTTTAAAACCCCATGAAACAAAGACAGTGAAAGAGAGAGAAATTCTTACACAATTCGTTCAGGGGCTGTGATGGAACCTGGATTGACCATATCTAGACCCACAGCTGGATGAGACATAAGGGTGGACACTCTTGGGGCTGAGAGGTTTGGTGAGGTTGGGTGAGTAAACGCAGACCCTTTAAAGTAATACTGCGTGGTACCCATCCCATGGGTCCCAAATCTCCAGGTTCAAGGGCATCTTCCTACATCGAAAACATGCATAGAAACCCAGAATATGGTACACCGTGTGATGGGGAAAGGTTTCTAAAACGCACCTCATTTCTCATCTCCTTGTGCTCGGGTTCGCCATTGCAGCCACTTTACTAGCAATCTCCCTACTTGGAGCATCAGCACCTTTAACCTCCTGTTCCGTACAGGTTGCAATTTGTCCTGAGGATGAATGGGAAGATGGGGAACCAATGAGAGACTAGCTGTTGGTGTTGGGACAGGCACAGGGCACTCTATTTTCCCATCAGGAAGAAGAATTAACCACAGGCTCAGCCTGCCCCCTGGAACGAGAACAGGGCCTGAAGCCATCCTGCGCTTTTACGGCCAGCTCCCAAAAAGCGAGTTGTAAAATGGAGCTTCAGGGCACTGCAATTCACAAACCTGCAGAGTTATAAATGATAACTCTCGTCCACAAATATATTGAGGGAAGGCAAAAAAGAGGATTTGAAATCAAGGCAGAATTGCAGGAAACAGATTTCAGGAGGGAGATTCGAATCGCCTTTAAAGCACAGGAAAAGCGGCAAAACCTCGACAATGATGCCCTTGGCCAAAAAGGGCGTATGCGTTTTTTCCTGAATATATTCAGGAAAAAACGCATACGCCCTTTTTGGCCAACCAAGCAACCTGGAAAGGCAAATCAGCGCTACAAAGAAGTCTCGCTTCCCATCGGTCAAATGGGCCATGCTGAAAAAAGGGTCAAAACCAGAAATGCAGGACAGGCCATGGAGAAATGGGAGCCTTGCTACGCTGATGGGCGGGATGTAAATTGCCAACAGCCACTCTGGAGAAGGGTACAGTGAGTCCTGAAACATCTAAAAAACACAGCTTAGAGAGCATAGGGCACTTCCATGCATGGGGGTATAAATTGGGAAAGTTAAAAATCAGCAAGACACAGGAACACCAAAGTTTAGGGCTTCTCTGTTGCCAAGGACCTCCACTTCATTCCACCTTAAATATCCCAGGAAAGATAAAAATGGATAAATAAGTGGTGGTCCTTATGTACAATGGAATATCACTCAGCCATGAAATCAATGTCCTAAGGCAAGTAGCAGCATGATGAGTGGATTTAGGTACGACGATTCTAAGGGAAATAAGTCACACAGAAAAGGACACTTCTCATAAGATATCACTTATACAGGGAAAGTAAACACCGTTACACTTGAACTGAATTACAAAACAGAACAGAGTCACACATGCAGAAAACACACTATGGCTGCTTAACAGGAAAGGTCAGGTGGGGTGATACATAAAACAAGGGTTTCAAATGAGCTGAGATACCGTTCCATAAACCCAATATGTAATAGACAAGACCTACTCCTTGCTCAGGGAACTGGACTCAACACCCCCTATTCACCACACAAGGATATATCTGACTAGTAATAATCTTAAAACCTATGTATTGAAATCTCTCTGTTAGTGTGTGAAGTGGGTGTAAAGCGGCATAAACACAGCAGTGAAAAGCAGCTAAACCCCATTCTAAAAATAAATTACTTTTAAAACCCCATGAAACAAAGACAGTGAAAGAGAGAGAAATTCTTACACAATTCGTTCAGGGGCTGTGATGGAACCTGGATTGACCATATCTAGACCCACAGCTGGATGAGACATAAGGGTGGACACTCTTGGGGCTGAGAGGTTTGGTGAGGTTGGGTGAGTAAACGCAGACCCTTTAAAGTAATACTGCGTGGTACCCATCCCATGGGTCCCAAATCTCCAGGTTCAAGGGCATCTTCCTACATCGAAAACATGCATAGAAACCCAGAATATGGTACACCGTGTGATGGGGAAAGGTTTCTAAAACGCACCTCATTTCTCATCTCCTTGTGCTCGGGTTCGCCATTGCAGCCACTTTACTAGCAATCTCCCTACTTGGAGCATCAGCACCTTTAACCTCCTGTTCCGTACAGGTTGCAATTTGTCCTGAGGATGAATGGGAAGATGGGGAACCAATGAGAGACTAGCTGTTGGTGTTGGGACAGGCACAGGGCACTCTATTTTCCCATCAGGAAGAAGAATTAACCACAGGCTCAGCCTGCCCCCTGGAACGAGAACAGGGCCTGAAGCCATCCTGCGCTTTTACGGCCAGCTCCCAAAAAGCGAGTTGTAAAATGGAGCTTCAGGGCACTGCAATTCACAAACCTGCAGAGTTATAAATGATAACTCTCGTCCACAAATATATTGAGGGAAGGCAAAAAAGAGGATTTGAAATCAAGGCAGAATTGCAGGAAACAGATTTCAGGAGGGAGATTCGAATCGCCTTTAAAGCACAGGAAAAGCGGCAAAACCTCGACAATGATGCCCTTGGCCAAAAAGGGCGTATGCGTTTTTTCCTGAATATATTCAGGAAAAAACGCATACGCCCTTTTTGGCCAACCAAGCAACCTGGAAAGGCAAATCAGCGCTACAAAGAAGTCTCGCTTCCCATCGGTCAAATGGGCCATGCTGAAAAAAGGGTCAAAACCAGAAATGCAGGACAGGCCATGGAGAAATGGGAGCCTTGCTACGCTGATGGGCGGGATGTAAATTGCCAACAGCCACTCTGGAGAAGGGTACAGTGAGTCCTGAAACATCTAAAAAACACAGCTTAGAGAGCATAGGGCACTTCCATGCATGGGGGTATAAATTGGGAAAGTTAAAAATCAGCAAGACACAGGAACACCAAAGTTTAGGGCTTCTCTGTTGCCAAGGACCTCCACTTCATTCCACCTTAAATATCCCAGGAAAGATAAAAATGGATAAATAAGTGGTGGTCCTTATGTACAATGGAATATCACTCAGCCATGAAATCAATGTCCTAAGGCAAGTAGCAGCATGATGAGTGGATTTAGGTACGACGATTCTAAGGGAAATAAGTCACACAGAAAAGGACACTTCTCATAAGATATCACTTATACAGGGAAAGTAAAAACCGTTACACTTGAACTGAATTACAAAACAGAACAGAGTCACACATGCAGAAAACACACTATGGCTGCTTAACAGGAAAGGTGAGGTGGGGTGATACATAAAACAAGGGTTTCAAATGAGCTGAGATACCGTTCCATAAACCCAATATGTAATAGACAAGACCTACTCCTTGCTCAGGGAACTGGACTCAACACCCCCTATTCACCACACAAGGATATATCTGACTAGTAATAATCTTAAAACCTATGTATTGAAATCTCTCTGTTAGTGTGTGAAGTGGGTGTAAAGCGGCATAAACACAGCAGTGAAAAGCAGCTAAACCCCATTCTAAAAATAAATTACTTTTAAAACCCCATGAAACAAAGACAGTGAAAGAGAGAGAAATTCTTACACAATTCGTTCAGGGGCTGTGATGGAACCTGGATTGACCATATCTAGACCCACAGCTGGATGAGACATAAGGGTGGACACTCTTGGGGCTGAGAGGTTTGGTGAGGTTGGGTGAGTAAACGCAGACCCTTTAAAGTAATACTGCGTGGTACCCATCCCATGGGTCCCAAATCTCCAGGTTCAAGGGCATCTTCCTACATCGAAAACATGCATAGAAACCCAGAATATGGTACACCGTGTGATGGGGAAAGGTTTCTAAAACGCACCTCATTTCTCATCTCCTTGTGCTCGGGTTCGCCATTGCAGCCACTTTACTAGCAATCTCCCTACTTGGAGCATCAGCACCTTTAACCTCCTGTTCCGTACAGGTTGCAATTTGTCCTGAGGATGAATGGGAAGATGGGGAACCAATGAGAGACTAGCTGTTGGTGTTGGGACAGGCACAGGGCACTCTATTTTCCCATCAGGAAGAAGAATTAACCACAGGCTCAGCCTGCCCCCTGGAACGAGAACAGGGCCTGAAGCCATCCTGCGCTTTTACGGCCAGCTCCCAAAAAGCGAGTTGTAAAATGGAGCTTCAGGGCACTGCAATTCACAAACCTGCAGAGTTATAAATGATAACTCTCGTCCACAAATATATTGAGGGAAGGCAAAAAAGAGGATTTGAAATCAAGGCAGAATTGCAGGAAACAGATTTCAGGAGGTAGATACGAATCGCCTTTAAAGCACATGAAAAGCGGCAAAACATTGATAATGATGCCCTTGGCCAAAAAGGGCGTATGCGTTTTTTCCTGAATATATTCAGGAAAAAACGCATACGCCCTTTTTGGCCAACCAAGCAACCTGGAAAGGCAAATCAGCGCTACAAAGAAGTCTCGCTTCCCATCGGTCAAATGGGCCATGCTGAAAAAAGGGTCAAAACCAGAAATGCAGGACAGGCCATGGAGAAATGGGAGCCTTGCTACGCTGATGGGCGGGATGTAAATTGCCAACAGCCACTCTGGAGAAGGGTACAGTGAGTCCTGAAACATCTAAAAAACACAGCTTAGAGAGCATAGGGCACTTCCATGCATGGGGGTATAAATTGGGAAAGTTAAAAATCAGCAAGACACAGGAACACCAAAGTTTAGGGCTTCTCTGTTGCCAAGGACCTCCACTTCATTCCACCTTAAATATCCCAGGAAAGATAAAAATGGATAAATAAGTGGTGGTCCTTATGTACAATGGAATATCACTCAGCCATGAAATCAATGTCCTAAGGCAAGTAGCAGCATGATGAGTGGATTTAGGTACGACGATTCTAAGGGAAATAAGTCACACAGAAAAGGACACTTCTCATAAGATATCACTTATACAGGGAAAGTAAAAACCGTTACACTTGAACTGAATTACAAAACAGAACAGAGTCACACATGCAGAAAACACACTATGGCTGCTTAACAGGAAAGGTGAGGTGGGGTGATACATAAAACAAGGGTTTCAAATGAGCTGAGATACCGTTCCATAAACCCAATATGTAATAGACAAGACCTACTCCTTGCTCAGGGAACTGGACTCAACACCCCCTATTCACCACACAAGGATATATCTGACTAGTAATAATCTTAAAACCTATGTATTGAAATCTCTCTGTTAGTGTGTGAAGTGGGTGTAAAGCGGCATAAACACAGCAGTGAAAAGCAGCTAAACCCCATTCTAAAAATAAATTACTTTTAAAACCCCATGAAACAAAGACAGTGAAAGAGAGAGAAATTCTTACACAATTCGTTCAGGGGCTGTGATGGAACCTGGATTGACCATATCTAGACCCACAGCTGGATGAGACATAAGGGTGGACACTCTTGGGGCTGAGAGGTTTGGTGAGGTTGGGTGAGTAAACGCAGACCCTTTAAAGTAATACTGCGTGGTACCCATCCCATGGGTCCCAAATCTCCAGGTTCAAGGGCATCTTCCTACATCGAAAACATGCATAGAAACCCAGAATATGGTACACCGTGTGATGGGGAAAGGTTTCTAAAACGCACCTCATTTCTCATCTCCTTGTGCTCGGGTTCGCCATTGCAGCCACTTTACTAGCAATCTCCCTACTTGGAGCATCAGCACCTTTAACCTCCTGTTCCGTACAGGTTGCAATTTGTCCTGAGGATGAATGGGAAGATGGGGAACCAATGAGAGACTAGCTGTTGGTGTTGGGACAGGCACAGGGCACTCTATTTTCCCATCAGGAAGAAGAATTAACCACAGGCTCAGCCTGCCCCCTGGAACGAGAACAGGGCCTGAAGCCATCCTGCGCTTTTACGGCCAGCTCCCAAAAAGCGAGTTGTAAAATGGAGCTTCAGGGCACTGCAATTCACAAACCTGCAGAGTTATAAATGATAACTCTCGTCCACAAATATATTGATGGAAGGCAAAAAAGAGGATTTGAAATCAAGGCAGAATTGCAGGAAACAGATTTCAGGAGGTAGATACGAATCGCCTTTAAAGCACATGAAAAGCGGCAAAACATTGATAATGATGCCCTTGGCCAAAAAGGGCGTATGCGTTTTTTCCTGAATATATTCAGGAAAAAACGCATACGCCCTTTTTGGCCAACCAAGCAACCTGGAAAGGCAAATCAGCGCTACAAAGAAGTCTCGCTTCCCATCGGTCAAATGGGCCATGCTGAAAAAAGGGTCAAAACCAGAAATGCAGGACAGGCCATGGAGAAATGGGAGCCTTGCTACGCTGATGGGCGGGATGTAAATTGCCAACAGCCACTCTGGAGAAGGGTACAGTGAGTCCTGAAACATCTAAAAAACACAGCTTAGAGAGCATAGGGCACTTCCATGCATGGGGGTATAAATTGGGAAAGTTAAAAATCAGCAAGACACAGGAACACCAAAGTTTAGGGCTTCTCTGTTGCCAAGGACCTCCACTTCATTCCACCTTAAATATCCCAGGAAAGATAAAAATGGATAAATAAGTGGTGGTCCTTATGTACAATGGAATATCACTCAGCCATGAAATCAATGTCCTAAGGCAAGTAGCAGCATGATGAGTGGATTTAGGTACGACGATTCTAAGGGAAATAAGTCACACAGAAAAGGACACTTCTCATAAGATATCACTTATACAGGGAAAGTAAAAACCGTTACACTTGAACTGAATTACAAAACAGAACAGAGTCACACATGCAGAAAACACACTATGGCTGCTTAACAGGAAAGGTGAGGTGGGGTGATACATAAAACAAGGGTTTCAAATGAGCTGAGATACCGTTCCATAAACCCAATATGTAATAGACAAGACCTACTCCTTGCTCAGGGAACTGGACTCAACACCCCCTATTCACCACACAAGGATATATCTGACTAGTAATAATCTTAAAACCTATGTATTGAAATCTCTCTGTTAGTGTGTGAAGTGGGTGTAAAGCGGCATAAACACAGCAGTGAAAAGCAGCTAAACCCCATTCTAAAAATAAATTACTTTTAAAACCCCATGAAACAAAGACAGTGAAAGAGAGAGAAATTCTTACACAATTCGTTCAGGGGCTGTGATGGAACCTGGATTGACCATATCTAGACCCACAGCTGGATGAGACATAAGGGTGGACACTCTTGGGGCTGAGAGGTTTGGTGAGGTTGGGTGAGTAAACGCAGACCCTTTAAAGTAATACTGCGTGGTACCCATCCCATGGGTCCCAAATCTCCAGGTTCAAGGGCATCTTCCTACATCGAAAACATGCATAGAAACCCAGAATATGGTACACCGTGTGATGGGGAAAGGTTTCTAAAACGCACCTCATTTCTCATCTCCTTGTGCTCGGGTTCGCCATTGCAGCCACTTTACTAGCAATCTCCCTACTTGGAGCATCAGCACCTTTAACCTCCTGTTCCGTACAGGTTGCAATTTGTCCTGAGGATGAATGGGAAGATGGGGAACCAATGAGAGACTAGCTGTTGGTGTTGGGACAGGCACAGGGCACTCTATTTTCCCATCAGGAAGAAGAATTAACCACAGGCTCAGCCTGCCCCCTGGAACGAGAACAGGGCCTGAAGCCATCCTGCGCTTTTACGGCCAGCTCCCAAAAAGCGAGTTGTAAAATGGAGCTTCAGGGCACTGCAATTCACAAACCTGCAGAGTTATAAATGATAACTCTCGTCCACAAATATATTGAGGGAAGGCAAAAAAGAGGATTTGAAATCAAGGCAGAATTGCAGAAAACAGATTTCAGGAGGTAGATACGAATCGCCTTTAAAGCACATGAAAAGCGGCAAAACATTGATAATGATGCCCTTGGCCAAAAAGGGCCTATGCGTTTTTTCCTGAATATATTCAGGAAAAAACGCATACGCCCTTTTTGGCCAACCAAGCAACCTGGAAAGGCAAATCAGCGCTACAAAGAAGTCTCGCTTCCCATCGGTCAAATGGGCCATGCTGAAAAAAGGGTCAAAACCAGAAATGCAGGACAGGCCATGGAGAAATGGGAGCCTTGCTACGCTGATGGGCGGGATGTAAATTGCCAACAGCCACTCTGGAGAAGGGTACAGTGAGTCCTGAAACATCTAAAAAACACAGCTTAGAGAGCATAGGGCACTTCCATGCATGGGGGTATAAATTGGGAAAGTTAAAAATCAGTAAGACACAGGAACACCAAAGTTTAGGGCTTCTCTGTTGCCAAGGACCTCCACTTCATTCCACCTTAAATATCCCAGGAAAGATAAAAATGGATAAATAAGTGGTGGTCCTTATGTACAATGGAATATCACTCAGCCATGAAATCAATGTCCTAAGGCAAGTAGCAGCATGATGAGTGGATTTAGGTACGACGATTCTAAGGGAAATAAGTCACACAGAAAAGGACACTTCTCATAAGATATCACTTATACAGGGAAAGTAAAAACCGTTACACTTGAACTGAATTACAAAACAGAACAGAGTCACACATGCAGAAAACACACTATGGCTGCTTAACAGGAAAGGTGAGGTGGGGTGATACATAAAACAAGGGTTTCAAATGAGCTGAGATACCGTTCCATAAACCCAATATGTAATAGACAAGACCTACTCCTTGCTCAGGGAACTGGACTCAACACCCCCTATTCACCACACAAGGATATATCTGACTAGTAATAATCTTAAAACCTATGTATTGAAATCTCTCTGTTAGTGTGTGAAGTGGGTGTAAAGCGGCATAAACACAGCAGTGAAAAGCAGCTAAACCCCATTCTAAAAATAAATTACTTTTAAAACCCCATGAAACAAAGACAGTGAAAGAGAGAGAAATTCTTACACAATTCGTTCAGGGGCTGTGATGGAACCTGGATTGACCATATCTAGACCCACAGCTGGATGAGACATAAGGGTGGACACTCTTGGGGCTGAGAGGTTTGGTGAGGTTGGGTGAGTAAACGCAGACCCTTTAAAGTAATACTGCGTGGTACCCATCCCATGGGTCCCAAATCTCCAGGTTCAAGGGCATCTTCCTACATCGAAAACATGCATAGAAACCCAGAATATGGTACACCGTGTGATGGGGAAAGGTTTCTAAAACGCACCTCATTTCTCATCTCCTTGTGCTCGGGTTCGCCATTGCAGCCACTTTACTAGCAATCTCCCTACTTGGAGCATCAGCACCTTTAACCTCCTGTTCCGTACAGGTTGCAATTTGTCCTGAGGATGAATGGGAAGATGGGGAACCAATGAGAGACTAGCTGTTGGTGTTGGGACAGGCACAGGGCACTCTATTTTCCCATCAGGAAGAAGAATTAACCACAGGCTCAGCCTGCCCCCTGGAACGAGAACAGGGCCTGAAGCCATCCTGCGCTTTTACGGCCAGCTCCCAAAAAGCGAGTGGTAAAATGGAGCTTCAGGGCACTGCAATTCACAAACCTGCAGAGTTATAAATGATAACTCTCGTCCACAAATATATTGAGGGAAGGCAAAAAAGAGGATTTGAAATCAAGGCAGAATTGCAGGAAACAGATTTCAGGAGGTAGATACGAATCGCCTTTAAAGCACATGAAAAGCGGCAAAACATTGATAATGATGCCCTTGGCCAAAAAGGGCCTATGCGTTTTTTCCTGAATATATTCAGGAAAAAACGCATACGCCCTTTTTGGCCAACCAAGCAACCTGGAAAGGCAAATCAGTGCTACAAAGAAGTCTCGCTTCCCATCGGTCAAATGGGCCATGCTGAAAAAAGGGTCAAAACCAGAAATGCAGGACAGGCCATGGAGAAATGGGAGCCTTGCTACGCTGATGGGCGGGATGTAAATTGCCAACAGCCACTCTGGAGAAGGGTACAGTGAGTCCTGAAACATCTAAAAAACACAGCTTAGAGAGCATAGGGCACTTCCATGCATGGGGGTATAAATTGGGAAAGTTAAAAATCAGCAAGACACAGGAACACCAAAGTTTAGGGCTTCTCTGTTGCCAAGGACCTCCACTTCATTCCACCTTAAATATCCCAGGAAAGATAAAAATGGATAAATAAGTGGTGTTCCTTATGTACAATGGAATATCACTCAGCCATGAAATCAATGTCCTAAGGCAAGTAGCAGCATGATGAGTGGATTTAGGTACGACGATTCTAAGGGAAATAAGTCACACAGAAAAGGACACTTCTCATAAGATATCACTTATACAGGGAAAGTAAAAACCGTTACACTTGAACTGAATTACAAAACAGAACAGAGTCACACATGCAGAAAACACACTATGGCTGCTTAACAGGAAAGGTGAGGTGGGGTGATACATAAAACAAGGGTTTCAAATGAGCTGAGATACCGTTCCATAAACCCAATATGTAATAGACAAGACCTACTCCTTGCTCAGGGAACTGGACTCAACACCCCCTATTCACCACACAAGGATATATCTGACTAGTAATAATCTTAAAACCTATGTATTGAAATCTCTCTGTTAGTGTGTGAAGTGGGTGTAAAGCGGCATAAACACAGCAGTGAAAAGCAGCTAAACCCCATTCTAAAAATAAATTACTTTTAAAACCCCATGAAACAAAGACAGTGAAAGAGAGAGAAATTCTTACACAATTCGTTCAGGGGCTGTGATGGAACCTGGATTGACCATATCTAGACCCACAGCTGGATGAGACATAAGGGTGGACACTCTTGGGGCTGAGAGGTTTGGTGAGGTTGGGTGAGTAAACGCAGACCCTTTAAAGTAATACTGCGTGGTACCCATCCCATGGGTCCCAAATCTCCAGGTTCAAGGGCATCTTCCTACATCGAAAACATGCATAGAAACCCAGAATATGGTACACCGTGTGATGGGGAAAGGTTTCTAAAACGCACCTCATTTCTCATCTCCTTGTGCTCGGGTTCGCCATTGCAGCCACTTTACTAGCAATCTCCCTACTTGGAGCATCAGCACCTTTAACCTCCTGTTCCGTACAGGTTGCAATTTGTCCTGAGGATGAATGGGAAGATGGGGAACCAATGAGAGACTAGCTGTTGGTGTTGGGACAGGCACAGGGCACTCTATTTTCCCATCAGGAAGAAGAATTAACCACAGGCTCAGCCTGCCCCCTGGAACGAGAACAGGGCCTGAAGCCATCCTGCGCTTTTACGGCCAGCTCCCAAAAAGCGAGTTGTAAAATGGAGCTTCAGGGCACTGCAATTCACAAACCTGCAGAGTTATAAATGATAACTCTCGTCCACAAATATATTGAGGGAAGGCAAAAAAGAGGATTTGAAATCAAGGCAGAATTGCAGGAAACAGATTTCAGGAGGTAGATTCGAATCGCCTTTAAAGCACATGAAAAGCGGCAAAACATTGATAATGATGCCCTTGGCCAAAAAGGGCGTATGCGTTTTTTCCTGAATATATTCAGGAAAAAACGCATACGCCCTTTTTGGCCAACCAAGCAACCTGGAAAGGCAAATCAGCGCTACAAAGAAGTCTCGCTTCCCATCGGTCAAATGGGCCATGCTGAAATAAGTGTCAAAACCAGAAATGCAGGACAGGCCATGGAGAAATGGGAGCCTTGCTACGCTGATGGGCGGGATGTAAATTGCCAACAGCCACTCTGGAGAAGGGTACAGTTTGTCCTGAAACATCTAAAAAACACAGCTTAGAGAGCATAGGGCACTTCCATGCATGGGGGTATAAATTGGGAAAGTTAAAAATCAGCAAGACAAAAGCACACCAAAGTTTAGGGCTGCTCTGTTGCCAAGGACCTCCACTTCATTCCACCTTAAATATCCCAGGAAAGATAAAAATGGATAAATAAGTGGTGGTCCTTATGTACAATGGAATATCACTCAGCCATGAAATCAATGTCCTAAGGCTAGTAGCAGCATGATGAGTGGATTTAGGTACGAGACGATTCTAAGTGAAATAAGTCACACAGAAAAGGACACTTCTCATAAGATATCACTTATACAGGGAAAGTAAACACCGTTACACTTGAACTGAATTACAAAACAGAACAGAGTCACACATGCAGAAAACACACTATGGCTGCTTAACAGGAAAGGTCAGGTGGGGTGATACATAAAACAAGGGTTTCAAATGAGCTGAGATACCGTTCCATAAACCCAATATGTAATAGACAAGACCTACTCCTTGCTCAGGGAACTGGACTCAACACCCCCTATTCACCACACAAGGATATATCTGACTAGTAATAATCTTAAAACCTATGTATTGAAATCTCTCTGTTAGTGTGTGAAGTGGGTGTAAAGCGGCATAAACACAGCAGTGAAAAGCAGCTAAACCCCATTCTAAAAATAAATTACTTTTAAAACCCCATGAAACAAAGACAGTGAAAGAGAGAGAAATTCTTACACAATTCGTTCAGGGGCTGTGATGGAACCTGGATTGACCATATCTAGACCCACAGCTGGATGAGACATAAGGGTGGACACTCTTGGGGCTGAGAGGTTTGGTGAGGTTGGGTGAGTAAACGCAGACCCTTTAAAGTAATACTGCGTGGTACCCATCCCATGGGTCCCAAATCTCCAGGTTCAAGGGCATCTTCCTACATCGAAAACATGCATAGAAACCCAGAATATGGTACACCGTGTGATGGGGAAAGGTTTCTAAAACGCACCTCATTTCTCATCTCCTTGTGCTCGGGTTCGCCATTGCAGCCACTTTACTAGCAATCTCCCTACTTGGAGCATCAGCACCTTTAACCTCCTGTTCCGTACAGGTTGCAATTTGTCCTGAGGATGAATGGGAAGATGGGGAACCAATGAGAGACTAGCTGTTGGTGTTGGGACAGGCACAGGGCACTCTATTTTCCCATCAGGAAGAAGAATTAACCACAGGCTCAGCCTGCCCCCTGGAACGAGAACAGAGCCTGAAGCCATCCTGCGCTTTTACGGCCAGCTCCCAAAAAGCGAGTTGTAAAATGGAGCTTCAGGGCACTGCAATTCACAAACCTGCAGAGTTATAAATGATAACTCTCGTCCACAAATATATTGAGGGAAGGCAAAAAAGAGGATTTGAAATCAAGGCAGAATTGCAGGAAACAGATTTCAGGAGGTAGATTCGAATCGCCTTTAAAGCACATGAAAAGCGGCAAAACATTGATAATGATGCCCTTGGCCAAAAAGGGCGTATGCGTTTTTTCCTGAATATATTCAGGAAAAAACGCATACGCCCTTTTTGGCCAACCAAGCAACCTGGAAAGGCAAAACAGAGCTACAAAGAAGTCTCGCTTCCCATCGGTCAAATGGGCCATGCTGAAAAAAGGGTCAAAACCAGAAATGCAGGACAGGCCATGGAGAAATGGGAGCCTTGCTACGCTGATGGGCGGGATGTAAATTGCCAACAGCCACTCTGGAGAAGGGTACAGTTTGTCCTGAAACATCTAAAAAACACAGCTTAGAGAGCATAGGGCACTTCCATGCATGGGGGTATAAATTGGGAAAGTTAAAAATCAGCAAGACAAAAGCACACCAAAGTTTAGGGCTGCTCTGTTGCCAAGGACCTCCACTTCATTCCACCTTAAATATCCCAGGAAAGATAAAAATGGATAAATAAGTGGTGGTCCTTATGTACAATGGAATATCACTCAGCCATGAAATCAATGTCCTAAGGCAAGTAGCAGCATGATGAGTGGATTTAGGTACGACGATTCTAAGGGAAATAAGTCACACAGAAAAGGACACTTCTCATAAGATATCACTTATACAGGGAAAGTAAAAACCGTTACACTTGAACTGAATTACAGAACAGAACAGAGTCACACATGCAGAAAACACACTATGGCTGCTTAACAGGAAAGGTGAGGTGGGGTGATACATAAAACAAGGGTTTCAAATGAGCTGAGATACCGTTCCATAAACCCAATATGTAATAGACAAGACCTACTCCTTGCTCAGGGAACTGGACTCAACACCCCCTATTCACCACACAAGGATATATCTGACTAGTAATAATCTTAAAACCTATGTATTGAAATCTCTCTGTTAGTGTGTGAAGTGGGTGTAAAGCGGCATAAACACAGCAGTGAAAAGCAGCTAAACCCCATTCTAAAAATAAATTACTTTTAAAACCCCATGAAACAAAGACAGTGAAAGAGAGAGAAATTCTTACACAATTCGTTCAGGGGCTGTGATGGAACCTGGATTGACCATATCTAGACCCACAGCTGGATGAGACATAAGGGTGGACACTCTTGGGGCTGAGAGGTTTGGTGAGGTTGGGTGAGTAAACGCAGACCCTTTAAAGTAATACTGCGTGGTACCCATCCCATGGGTCCCAAATCTCCAGGTTCAAGGGCATCTTCCTACATCGAAAACATGCATAGAAACCCAGAATATGGTACACCGTGTGATGGGGAAAGGTTTCTAAAACGCACCTCATTTCTCATCTCCTTGTGCTCGGGTTCGCCATTGCAGCCACTTTACTAGCAATCTCCCTACTTGGAGCATCAGCACCTTTAACCTCCTGTTCCGTACAGGTTGCAATTTGTCCTGAGGATGAATGGGAAGATGGGGAACCAATGAGAGACTAGCTGTTGGTGTTGGGACAGGCACAGGGCACTCTATTTTCCCATCAGGAAGAAGAATTAACCACAGGCTCAGCCTGCCCCCTGGAACGAGAACAGGGCCTGAAGCCATCCTGCGCTTTTACGGCCAGCTCCCAAAAAGCGAGTTGTAAAATGGAGCTTCAGGGCACTGCAATTCACAAACCTGCAGAGTTATAAATGATAACTCTCGTCCACAAATATATTGAGGGAAGGCAAAAAAGAGGATTTGAAATCAAGGCAGAATTGCAGGAAACAGATTTCAGGAGGTAGATTCGAATCGCCTTTAAAGCACATGAAAAGCGGCAAAACATTGATAATGATGCCCTTGGCCAAAAAGGGCGTATGCGTTTTTTCCTGAATATATTCAGGAAAAAACGCATACGCCCTTTTTGGCCAACCAAGCAACCTGGAAAGGCAAATCAGCGCTACAAAGAAGTCTCGCTTCCCATCGGTCAAATGGGCCATGCTGAAATAAGTGTCAAAACCAGAAATGCAGGACAGGCCATGGAGAAATGGGAGCCTTGCTACGCTGATGGGCGGGATGTAAATTGCCAACAGCCACTCTGGAGAAGGGTACAGTTTGTCCTGAAACATCTAAAAAACACAGCTTAGAGAGCATAGGGCACTTCCATGCATGGGGGTATAAATTGGGAAAGTTAAAAATCAGCAAGACAAAAGCACACCAAAGTTTAGGGCTGCTCTGTTGCCAAGGACCTCCACTTCATTCCACCTTAAATATCCCAGGAAAGATAAAAATGGATAAATAAGTGGTGGTCCTTATGTACAATGGAATATCACTCAGCCATGAAATCAATGTCCTAAGGCTAGTAGCAGCATGATGAGTGGATTTAGGTACGAGACGATTCTAAGTGAAATAAGTCACACAGAAAAGGACACTTCTCATAAGATATCACTTATACAGGGAAAGTAAACACCGTTACACTTGAACTGAATTACAAAACAGAACAGAGTCACACATGCAGAAAACACACTATGGCTGCTTAACAGGAAAGGTGAGGTGGGGTGATACATAAAACAAGGGTTTCAAATGAGCTGAGATACCGTTCCATAAACCCAATATGTAATAGACAAGACCTACTCCTTGCTCAGGGAACTGGACTCAACACCCCCTATTCACCACACAAGGATATATCTGACTAGTAATAATCTTAAAACCTATGTATTGAAATCTCTCTGTTAGTGTGTGAAGTGGGTGTAAAGCGGCATAAACACAGCAGTGAAAAGCAGCTAAACCCCATTCTAAAAATAAATTACTTTTAAAACCCCATGAAACAAAGACAGTGAAAGAGAGAGAAATTCTTACACAATTCGTTCAGGGGCTGTGATGGAACCTGGATTGACCATATCTAGACCCACAGCTGGATGAGACATAAGGGTGGACACTCTTGGGGCTGAGAGGTTTGGTGAGGTTGGGTGAGTAAACGCAGACCCTTTAAAGTAATACTGCGTGGTACCCATCCCATGGGTCCCAAATCTCCAGGTTCAAGGGCATCTTCCTACATCGAAAACATGCATAGAAACCCAGAATATGGTACACCGTGTGATGGGGAAAGGTTTCTAAAACGCACCTCATTTCTCATCTCCTTGTGCTCGGGTTCGCCATTGCAGCCACTTTACTAGCAATCTCCCTACTTGGAGCATCAGCACCTTTAACCTCCTGTTCCGTACAGGTTGCAATTTGTCCTGAGGATGAATGGGAAGATGGGGAACCAATGAGAGACTAGCTGTTGGTGTTGGGACAGGCACAGGGCACTCTATTTTCCCATCAGGAAGAAGAATTAACCACAGGCTCAGCCTGCCCCCTGGAACGAGAACAGAGCCTGAAGCCATCCTGCGCTTTTACGGCCAGCTCCCAAAAAGCGAGTTGTAAAATGGAGCTTCAGGGCACTGCAATTCACAAACCTGCAGAGTTATAAATGATAACTCTCGTCCACAAATATATTGAGGGAAGGCAAAAAAGAGGATTTGAAATCAAGGCAGAATTGCAGGAAACAGATTTCAGGAGGTAGATTCGAATCGCCTTTAAAGCACATGAAAAGCGGCAAAACATTGATAATGATGCCCTTGGCCAAAAAGGGCGTATGCGTTTTTTCCTGAATATATTCAGGAAAAAACGCATACGCCCTTTTTGGCCAACCAAGCAACCTGGAAAGGCAAAACAGAGCTACAAAGAAGTCTCGCTTCCCATCGGTCAAATGGGCCATGCTGAAATAAGTGTCAAAACCAGAAATGCAGGACAGGCCATGGAGAAATGGGAGCCTTGCTACGCTGATGGGCGGGATGTAAATTGCCAACAGCCACTCTGGAGAAGGGTACAGTTTGTCCTGAAACATCTAAAAAACACAGCTTAGAGAGCATAGGGCACTTCCATGCATGGGGGTATAAATTGGGAAAGTTAAAAATCAGCAAGACAAAAGCACACCAAAGTTTAGGGCTGCTCTGTTGCCAAGGACCTCCACTTCATTCCACCTTAAATATCCCAGGAAAGATAAAAATGGATAAATAAGTGGTGGTCCTTATGTACAATGGAATATCACTCAGCCATGAAATCAATGTCCTAAGGCTAGTAGCAGCATGATGAGTGGATTTAGGTACGAGACGATTCTAAGTGAAATAAGTCACACAGAAAAGGACACTTCTCATAAGATATCACTTATACAGGGAAAGTAAACACCGTTACACTTGAACTGAATTACAAAACAGAACAGAGTCACACATGCAGAAAACACACTATGGCTGCTTAACAGGAAAGGTGAGGTGGGGTGATACATAAAACAAGGGTTTCAAATGAGCTGAGATACCGTTCCATAAACCCAATATGTAATAGACAAGACCTACTCCTTGCTCAGGGAACTGGACTCAACACCCCCTATTCACCACACAAGGATATATCTGACTAGTAATAATCTTAAAACCTATGTATTGAAATCTCTCTGTTAGTGTGTGAAGTGGGTGTAAAGCGGCATAAACACAGCAGTGAAAAGCAGCTAAACCCCATTCTAAAAATAAATTACTTTTAAAACCCCATGAAACAAAGACAGTGAAAGAGAGAGAAATTCTTACACAATTCGTTCAGGGGCTGTGATGGAACCTGGATTGACCATATCTAGACCCACAGCTGGATGAGACATAAGGGTGGACACTCTTGGGGCTGAGAGGTTTGGTGAGGTTGGGTGAGTAAACGCAGACCCTTTAAAGTAATACTGCGTGGTACCCATCCCATGGGTCCCAAATCTCCAGGTTCAAGGGCATCTTCCTACATCGAAAACATGCATAGAAACCCAGAATATGGTACACCGTGTGATGGGGAAAGGTTTCTAAAACGCACCTCATTTCTCATCTCCTTGTGCTCGGGTTCGCCATTGCAGCCACTTTACTAGCAATCTCCCTACTTGGAGCATCAGCACCTTTAACCTCCTGTTCCGTACAGGTTGCAATTTGTCCTGAGGATGAATGGGAAGATGGGGAACCAATGAGAGACTAGCTGTTGGTGTTGGGACAGGCACAGGGCACTCTATTTTCCCATCAGGAAGAAGAATTAACCACAGGCTCAGCCTGCCCCCTGGAACGAGAACAGGGCCTGAAGCCATCCTGCGCTTTTACGGCCAGCTCCCAAAAAGCGAGTTGTAAAATGGAGCTTCAGGGCACTGCAATTCACAAACCTGCAGAGTTATAAATGATAACTCTCGTCCACAAATATATTGAGGGAAGGCAAAAAAGAGGATTTGAAATCAAGGCAGAATTGCAGGAAACAGATTTCAGGAGGTAGATACGAATCGCCTTTAAAGCACATGAAAAGCGGCAAAACATTGATAATGATGCCCTTGGCCAAAAAGGGCGTATGCGTTTTTTCCTGAATATATTCAGGAAAAAACGCATACGCCCTTTTTGGCCAACCAAGCAACCTGGAAAGGCAAATCAGCGCTACAAAGAAGTCTCGCTTCCCATCGGTCAAATGGGCCATGCTGAAAAAAGGGTCAAAACCAGAAATGCAGGACAGGCCATGGAGAAATGGGAGCCTTGCTACGCTGATGGGCGGGATGTAAATTGCCAACAGCCACTCTGAAGAAGGGTACAGTGAGTCCTGAAACATCTAAAAAACACAGCTTAGAGAGCATAGGGCACTTCCATGCATGGGGGTATAAATTGGGAAAGTTAAAAATCAGCAAGACACAGGAACACCAAAGTTTAGGGCTTCTCTGTTGCCAAGGACCTCCACTTCATTCCACCTTAAATATCCCAGGAAAGATAAAAATGGATAAATAAGTGGTGGTCCTTATGTACAATGGAATATCACTCAGCCATGAAATCAATGTCCTAAGGCAAGTAGCAGCATGATGAGTGGATTTAGGTACGACGATTCTAAGGGAAATAAGTCACACAGAAAAGGACACTTCTCATAAGATATCACTTATACAGGGAAAGTAAAAACCGTTACACTTGAACTGAATTACAAAACAGAACAGAGTCACACATGCAGAAAACACACTATGGCTGCTTAACAGGAAAGGTGAGGTGGGGTGATACATAAAACAAGGGTTTCAAATGAGCTGAGATACCGTTCCATAAACCCAATATGTAATAGACAAGACCTACTCCTTGCTCAGGGAACTGGACTCAACACCCCCTATTCACCACACAAGGATATATCTGACTAGTAATAATCTTAAAACCTATGTATTGAAATCTCTCTGTTAGTGTGTGAAGTGGGTGTAAAGCGGCATAAACACAGCAGTGAAAAGCAGCTAAACCCCATTCTAAAAATAAATTACTTTTAAAACCCCATGAAACAAAGACAGTGAAAGAGAGAGAAATTCTTACACAATTCGTTCAGGGGCTGTGATGGAACCTGGATTGACCATATCTAGACCCACAGCTGGATGAGACATAAGGGTGGACACTCTTGGGGCTGAGAGGTTTGGTGAGGTTGGGTGAGTAAACGCAGACCCTTTAAAGTAATACTGCGTGGTACCCATCCCATGGGTCCCAAATCTCCAGGTTCAAGGGCATCTTCCTACATCGAAAACATGCATAGAAACCCAGAATATGGTACACCGTGTGATGGGGAAAGGTTTCTAAAACGCACCTCATTTCTCATCTCCTTGTGCTCGGGTTCGCCATTGCAGCCACTTTACTAGCAATCTCCCTACTTGGAGCATCAGCACCTTTAACCTCCTGTTCCGTACAGGTTGCAATTTGTCCTGAGGATGAATGGGAAGATGGGGAACCAATGAGAGACTAGCTGTTGGTGTTGGGACAGGCACAGGGCACTCTATTTTCCCATCAGGAAGAAGAATTAACCACAGGCTCAGCCTGCCCCCTGGAACGAGAACAGGGCCTGAAGCCATCCTGCGCTTTTACGGCCAGCTCCCAAAAAGCGAGTTGTAAAATGGAGCTTCAGGGCACTGCAATTCACAAACCTGCAGAGTTATAAATGATAACTCTCGTCCACAAATATATTGAGGGAAGGCAAAAAAGAGGATTTGAAATCAAGGCAGAATTGCAGGAAACAGATTTCAGGAGGTAGATACGAATCGCCTTTAAAGCACATAAAAAGCGGCAAAACATTGATAATGATGCCCTTGGCCAAAAAGGGCGTATGCGTTTTTTCCTGAATATATTCAGGAAAAAACGCATACGCCCTTTTTGGCCAACCAAGCAACCTGGAAAGGCAAATCAGCGCTACAAAGAAGTCTCGCTTCCCATCGGTCAAATGGGCCATGCTGAAAAAAGGGTCAAAACCAGAAATGCAGGACAGGCCATGGAGAAATGGGAGCCTTGCTACGCTGATGGGCGGGATGTAAATTGCCAACAGCCACTCTGGAGAAGGGTACAGTGAGTCCTGAAACATCTAAAAAACACAGCTTAGAGAGCATAGGGCACTTCCATGCATGGGGGTATAAATTGGGAAAGTTAAAAATCAGCAAGACACAGGAACACCAAAGTTTAGGGCTTCTCTGTTGCCAAGGACCTCCACTTCATTCCACCTTAAATATCCCAGGAAAGATAAAAATGGATAAATAAGTGGTGGTCCTTATGTACAATGGAATATCACTCAGCCATGAAATCAATGTCCTAAGGCAAGTAGCAGCATGATGAGTGGATTTAGGTACGACGATTCTAAGGGAAATAAGTCACACAGAAAAGGACACTTCTCATAAGATATCACTTATACAGGGAAAGTAAAAACCGTTACACTTGAACTGAATTACAAAACAGAACAGAGTCACACATGCAGAAAACACACTATGGCTGCTTAACAGGAAAGGTGAGGTGGGGTGATACATAAAACAAGGGTTTCAAATGAGCTGAGATACCGTTCCATAAACCCAATATGTAATAGACAAGACCTACTCCTTGCTCAGGGAACTGGACTCAACACCCCCTATTCACCACACAAGGATATATCTGACTAGTAATAATCTTAAAACCTATGTATTGAAATCTCTCTGTTAGTGTGTGAAGTGGGTGTAAAGCGGCATAAACACAGCAGTGAAAAGCAGCTAAACCCCATTCTAAAAATAAATTACTTTTAAAACCCCATGAAACAAAGACAGTGAAAGAGAGAGAAATTCTTACACAATTCGTTCAGGGGCTGTGATGGAACCTGGATTGACCATATCTAGACCCACAGCTGGATGAGACATAAGGGTGGACACTCTTGGGGCTGAGAGGTTTGGTGAGGTTGGGTGAGTAAACGCAGACCCTTTAAAGTAATACTGCGTGGTACCCATCCCATGGGTCCCAAATCTCCAGGTTCAAGGGCATCTTCCTACATCGAAAACATGCATAGAAACCCAGAATATGGTACACCGTGTGATGGGGAAAGGTTTCTAAAACGCACCTCATTTCTCATCTCCTTGTGCTCGGGTTCGCCATTGCAGCCACTTTACTAGCAATCTCCCTACTTGGAGCATCAGCACCTTTAACCTCCTGTTCCGTACAGGTTGCAATTTGTCCTGAGGATGAATGGGAAGATGGGGAACCAATGAGAGACTAGCTGTTGGTGTTGGGACAGGCACAGGGCACTCTATTTTCCCATCAGGAAGAAGAATTAACCACAGGCTCAGCCTGCCCCCTGGAACGAGAACAGGGCCTGAAGCCATCCTGCGCTTTTACGGCCAGCTCCCAAAAAGCGAGTTGTAAAATGGAGCTTCAGGGCACTGCAATTCACAAACCTGCAGAGTTATAAATGATAACTCTCGTCCACAAATATATTGAGGGAAGGCAAAAAAGAGGATTTGAAATCAAGGCAGAATTGCAGGAAACAGATTTCAGGAGGTAGATACGAATCGCCTTTAAAGCACATGAAAAGCGGCAAAACATTGATAATGATGCCCTTGGCCAAAAAGGGCGTATGCGTTTTTTCCTGAATATATTCAGGAAAAAACGCATACGCCCTTTTTGGCCAACCAAGCAACCTGGAAAGGCAAATCAGCGCTACAAAGAAGTCTCGCTTCCCATCGGTCAAATGGGCCATGCTGAAAAAAGGGTCAAAACCAGAAATGCAGGACAGGCCATGGAGAAATGGGAGCCTTGCTACGCTGATGGGCGGGATGTAAATTGCCAACAGCCACTCTGGAGAAGGGTACAGTGAGTCCTGAAACATCTAAAAAACACAGCTTAGAGAGCATAGGGCACTTCCATGCATGGGGGTATAAATTGGGAAAGTTAAAAATCAGCAAGACACAGGAACACCAAAGTTTAGGGCTTCTCTGTTGCCAAGGACCTCCACTTCATTCCACCTTAAATATCCCAGGAAAGATAAAAATGGATAAATAAGTGGTGGTCCTTATGTACAATGGAATATCACTCAGCCATGAAATCAATGTCCTAAGGCAAGTAGCAGCATGATGAGTGGATTTAGGTACGACGATTCTAAGGGAAATAAGTCACACAGAAAAGGACACTTCTCATAAGATATCACTTATACAGGGAAAGTAAAAACCGTTACACTTGAACTGAATTACAAAACAGAACAGAGTCACACATGCAGAAAACACACTATGGCTGCTTAACAGGAAAGGTGAGGTGGGGTGATACATAAAACAAGGGTTTCAAATGAGCTGAGATACCGTTCCATAAACCCAATATGTAATAGACAAGACCTACTCCTTGCTCAGGGAACTGGACTCAACACCCCCTATTCACCACACAAGGATATATCTGACTAGTAATAATCTTAAAACCTATGTATTGAAATCTCTCTGTTAGTGTGTGAAGTGGGTGTAAAGCGGCATAAACACAGCAGTGAAAAGCAGCTAAACCCCATTCTAAAAATAAATTACTTTTAAAACCCCATGAAACAAAGACAGTGAAAGAGAGAGAAATTCTTACACAATTCGTTCAGGGGCTGTGATGGAACCTGGATTGACCATATCTAGACCCACAGCTGGATGAGACATAAGGGTGGACACTCTTGGGGCTGAGAGGTTTGGTGAGGTTGGGTGAGTAAACGCAGACCCTTTAAAGTAATACTGCGTGGTACCCATCCCATGGGTCCCAAATCTCCAGGTTCAAGGGCATCTTCCTACATCGAAAACATGCATAGAAACCCAGAATATGGTACACCGTGTGATGGGGAAAGGTTTCTAAAACGCACCTCATTTCTCATCTCCTTGTGCTCGGGTTCGCCATTGCAGCCACTTTACTAGCAATCTCCCTACTTGGAGCATCAGCACCTTTAACCTCCTGTTCCGTACAGGTTGCAATTTGTCCTGAGGATGAATGGGAAGATGGGGAACCAATGAGAGACTAGCTGTTGGTGTTGGGACAGGCACAGGGCACTCTATTTTCCCATCAGGAAGAAGAATTAACCACAGGCTCAGCCTGCCCCCTGGAACGAGAACAGGGCCTGAAGCCATCCTGCGCTTTTACGGCCAGCTCCCAAAAAGCGAGTTGTAAAATGGAGCTTCAGGGCACTGCAATTCACAAACCTGCAGAGTTATAAATGATAACTCTCGTCCACAAATATATTGAGGGAAGGCAAAAAAGAGGATTTGAAATCAAGGCAGAATTGCAGGAAACAGATTTCAGGAGGTAGATACGAATCGCCTTTAAAGCACATGAAAAGCGGCAAAACATTGATAATGATGCCCTTGGCCAAAAAGGGCGTATGCGTTTTTTCCTGAATATATTCAGGAAAAAACGCATACGCCCTTTTTGGCCAACCAAGCAACCTGGAAAGGCAAATCAGCGCTACAAAGAAGTCTCGCTTCCCATCGGTCAAATGGGCCATGCTGAAAAAAGGGTCAAAACCAGAAATGCAGGACAGGCCATGGAGAAATGGGAGCCTTGCTACGCTGATGGGCGGGATGTAAATTGCCAACAGCCACTCTGGAGAAGGGTACAGTGAGTCCTGAAACATCTAAAAAACACAGCTTAGAGAGCATAGGGCACTTCCATGCATGGGGGTATAAATTGGGAAAGTTAAAAATCAGCAAGACACAGGAACACCAAAGTTTAGGGCTTCTCTGTTGCCAAGGACCTCCACTTCATTCCACCTTAAATATCCCAGGAAAGATAAAAATGGATAAATAAGTGGTGGTCCTTATGTACAATGGAATATCACTCAGCCATGAAATCAATGTCCTAAGGCAAGTAGCAGCATGATGAGTGGATTTAGGTACGACGATTCTAAGGGAAATAAGTCACACAGAAAAGGACACTTCTCATAAGATATCACTTATACAGGGAAAGTAAAAACCGTTACACTTGAACTGAATTACAAAACAGAACAGAGTCACACATGCAGAAAACACACTATGGCTGCTTAACAGGAAAGGTGAGGTGGGGTGATACATAAAACAAGGGTTTCAAATGAGCTGAGATACCGTTCCATAAACCCAATATGTAATAGACAAGACCTACTCCTTGCTCAGGGAACTGGACTCAACACCCCCTATTCACCACACAAGGATATATCTGACTAGTAATAATCTTAAAACCTATGTATTGAAATCTCTCTGTTAGTGTGTGAAGTGGGTGTAAAGCGGCATAAACACAGCAGTGAAAAGCAGCTAAACCCCATTCTAAAAATAAATTACTTTTAAAACCCCATGAAACAAAGACAGTGAAAGAGAGAGAAATTCTTACACAATTCGTTCAGGGGCTGTGATGGAACCTGGATTGACCATATCTAGACCCACAGCTGGATGAGACATAAGGGTGGACACTCTTGGGGCTGAGAGGTTTGGTGAGGTTGGGTGAGTAAACGCAGACCCTTTAAAGTAATACTGCGTGGTACCCATCCCATGGGTCCCAAATCTCCAGGTTCAAGGGCATCTTCCTACATCGAAAACATGCATAGAAACCCAGAATATGGTACACCGTGTGATGGGGAAAGGTTTCTAAAACGCACCTCATTTCTCATCTCCTTGTGCTCGGGTTCGCCATTGCAGCCACTTTACTAGCAATCTCCCTACTTGGAGCATCAGCACCTTTAACCTCCTGTTCCGTACAGGTTGCAATTTGTCCTGAGGATGAATGGGAAGATGGGGAACCAATGAGAGACTAGCTGTTGGTGTTGGGACAGGCACAGGGCACTCTATTTTCCCATCAGGAAGAAGAATTAACCACAGGCTCAGCCTGCCCCCTGGAACGAGAACAGGGCCTGAAGCCATCCTGCGCTTTTACGGCCAGCTCCCAAAAAGCGAGTTGTAAAATGGAGCTTCAGGGCACTGCAATTCACAAACCTGCAGAGTTATAAATGATAACTCTCGTCCACAAATATATTGAGGGAAGGCAAAAAAGAGGATTTGAAATCAAGGCAGAATTGCAGGAAACAGATTTCAGGAGGTAGATACGAATCGCCTTTAAAGCACATGAAAAGCGGCAAAACATTGATAATGATGCCCTTGGCCAAAAAGGGCGTATGCGTTTTTTCCTGAATATATTCAGGAAAAAACGCATACGCCCTTTTTGGCCAACCAAGCAACCTGGAAAGGCAAATCAGCGCTACAAAGAAGTCTCGCTTCCCATCGGTCAAATGGGCCATGCTGAAAAAAGGGTCAAAACCAGAAATGCAGGACAGGCCATGGAGAAATGGGAGCCTTGCTACGCTGATGGGCGGGATGTAAATTGCCAACAGCCACTCTGGAGAAGGGTACAGTGAGTCCTGAAACATCTAAAAAACACAGCTTAGAGAGCATAGGGCACTTCCATGCATGGGGGTATAAATTGGGAAAGTTAAAAATCAGCAAGACACAGGAACACCAAAGTTTAGGGCTTCTCTGTTGCCAAGGACCTCCACTTCATTCCACCTTAAATATCCCAGGAAAGATAAAAATGGATAAATAAGTGGTGGTCCTTATGTACAATGGAATATCACTCAGCCATGAAATCAATGTCCTAAGGCAAGTAGCAGCATGATGAGTGGATTTAGGTACGACGATTCTAAGGGAAATAAGTCACACAGAAAAGGACACTTCTCATAAGATATCACTTATACAGGGAAAGTAAAAACCGTTACACTTGAACTGAATTACAAAACAGAACAGAGTCACACATGCAGAAAACACACTATGGCTGCTTAACAGGAAAGGTGAGGTGGGGTGATACATAAAACAAGGGTTTCAAATGAGCTGAGATACCGTTCCATAAACCCAATATGTAATAGACAAGACCTACTCCTTGCTCAGGGAACTGGACTCAACACCCCCTATTCACCACACAAGGATATATCTGACTAGTAATAATCTTAAAACCTATGTATTGAAATCTCTCTGTTAGTGTGTGAAGTGGGTGTAAAGCGGCATAAACACAGCAGTGAAAAGCAGCTAAACCCCATTCTAAAAATAAATTACTTTTAAAACCCCATGAAACAAAGACAGTGAAAGAGAGAGAAATTCTTACACAATTCGTTCAGGGGCTGTGATGGAACCTGGATTGACCATATCTAGACCCACAGCTGGATGAGACATAAGGGTGGACACTCTTGGGGCTGAGAGGTTTGGTGAGGTTGGGTGAGTAAACGCAGACCCTTTAAAGTAATACTGCGTGGTACCCATCCCATGGGTCCCAAATCTCCAGGTTCAAGGGCATCTTCCTACATCGAAAACATGCATAGAAACCCAGAATATGGTACACCGTGTGATGGGGAAAGGTTTCTAAAACGCACCTCATTTCTCATCTCCTTGTGCTCGGGTTCGCCATTGCAGCCACTTTACTAGCAATCTCCCTACTTGGAGCATCAGCACCTTTAACCTCCTGTTCCGTACAGGTTGCAATTTGTCCTGAGGATGAATGGGAAGATGGGGAACCAATGAGAGACTAGCTGTTGGTGTTGGGACAGGCACAGGGCACTCTATTTTCCCATCAGGAAGAAGAATTAACCACAGGCTCAGCCTGCCCCCTGGAACGAGAACAGGGCCTGAAGCCATCCTGCGCTTTTACGGCCAGCTCCCAAAAAGCGAGTTGTAAAATGGAGCTTCAGGGCACTGCAATTCACAAACCTGCAGAGTTATAAATGATAACTCTCGTCCACAAATATATTGAGGGAAGGCAAAAAAGAGGATTTGAAATCAAGGCAGAATTGCAGAAAACAGATTTCAGGAGGTAGATACGAATCGCCTTTAAAGCACATGAAAAGCGGCAAAACATTGATAATGATGCCCTTGGCCAAAAAGGGCCTATGCGTTTTTTCCTGAATATATTCAGGAAAAAACGCATAGGCCCTTTTTGGCCAACCAAGCAACCTGGAAAGGCAAATCAGCGCTACAAAGAAGTCTCGCTTCCCATCGGTCAAATGGGCCATGCTGAAAAAAGGGTCAAAACCAGAAATGCAGGACAGGCCATGGAGAAATGGGAGCCTTGCTACGCTGATGGGCGGGATGTAAATTGCCAACAGCCACTCTGGAGAAGGGTACAGTGAGTCCTGAAACATCTAAAAAACACAGCTTAGAGAGCATAGGGCACTTCCATGCATGGGGGTATAAATTGGGAAAGTTAAAAATCAGCAAGACACAGGAACACCAAAGTTTAGGGCTTCTCTGTTGCCAAGGACCTCCACTTCATTCCACCTTAAATATCCCAGGAAAGATAAAAATGGATAAATAAGTGGTGGTCCTTATGTACAATGGAATATCACTCAGCCATGAAATCAATGTCCTAAGGCAAGTAGCAGCATGATGAGTGGATTTAGGTACGACGATTCTAAGGGAAATAAGTCACACAGAAAAGGACACTTCTCATAAGATATCACTTATACAGGGAAAGTAAAAACCGTTACACTTGAACTGAATTACAAAACAGAACAGAGTCACACATGCAGAAAACACACTATGGCTGCTTAACAGGAAAGGTGAGGTGGGGTGATACATAAAACAAGGGTTTCAAATGAGCTGAGATACCGTTCCATAAACCCAATATGTAATAGACAAGACCTACTCCTTGCTCAGGGAACTGGACTCAACACCCCCTATTCACCACACAAGGATATATCTGACTAGTAATAATCTTAAAACCTATGTATTGAAATCTCTCTGTTAGTGTGTGAAGTGGGTGTAAAGCGGCATAAACACAGCAGTGAAAAGCAGCTAAACCCCATTCTAAAAATAAATTACTTTTAAAACCCCATGAAACAAAGACAGTGAAAGAGAGAGAAATTCTTACACAATTCGTTCAGGGGCTGTGATGGAACCTGGATTGACCATATCTAGACCCACAGCTGGATGAGACATAAGGGTGGACACTCTTGGGGCTGAGAGGTTTGGTGAGGTTGGGTGAGTAAACGCAGACCCTTTAAAGTAATACTGCGTGGTACCCATCCCATGGGTCCCAAATCTCCAGGTTCAAGGGCATCTTCCTACATCGAAAACATGCATAGAAACCCAGAATATGGTACACCGTGTGATGGGGAAAGGTTTCTAAAACGCACCTCATTTCTCATCTCCTTGTGCTCGGGTTCGCCATTGCAGCCACTTTACTAGCAATCTCCCTACTTGGAGCATCAGCACCTTTAACCTCCTGTTCCGTACAGGTTGCAATTTGTCCTGAGGATGAATGGGAAGATGGGGAACCAATGAGAGACTAGCTGTTGGTGTTGGGACAGGCACAGGGCACTCTATTTTCCCATCAGGAAGAAGAATTAACCACAGGCTCAGCCTGCCCCCTGGAACGAGAACAGGGCCTGAAGCCATCCTGCGCTTTTACGGCCAGCTCCCAAAAAGCGAGTTGTAAAATGGAGCTTCAGGGCACTGCAATTCACAAACCTGCAGAGTTATAAATGATAACTCTCGTCCACAAATATATTGAGGGAAGGCAAAAAAGAGGATTTGAAATCAAGGCAGAATTGAAGGAAACAGATTTCAGGAGGTAGATACGAATCGCCTTTAAAGCACATGAAAAGCGGCAAAACATTGATAATGATGCCCTTGGCCAAAAAGGGCCTATGCGTTTTTTTCCTGAATATATTCAGGAAAAAACGCATACGCCCTTTTTGGCCAACCAAGCAACCTGGAAAGGCAAATCAGCGCTACAAAGAAGTCTCGCTTCCCATCGGTCAAATGGGCCATGCTGAAAAAAGGGTCAAAACCAGAAATGCAGGACAGGCCATGGAGAAATGGGAGCCTTGCTACGCTGATGGGCGGGATGTAAATTGCCAACAGCCACTCTGGAGAAGGGTACAGTGAGTCCTGAAACATCTAAAAAACACAGCTTAGAGAGCATAGGGCACTTCCATGCATGGGGGTATAAATTGGGAAAGTTAAAAATCAGCAAGACACAGGAACACCAAAGTTTAGGGCTTCTCTGTTGCCAAGGACCTCCACTTCATTCCACCTTAAATATCCCAGGAAAGATAAAAATGGATAAATAAGTGGTGGTCCTTATGTACAATGGAATATCACTCAGCCATGAAATCAATGTCCTAAGGCAAGTAGCAGCATGATGAGTGGATTTAGGTACGACGATTCTAAGGGAAATAAGTCACACAGAAAAGGACACTTCTCATAAGATATCACTTATACAGGGAAAGTAAAAACCGTTACACTTGAACTGAATTACAAAACAGAACAGAGTCACACATGCAGAAAACACACTATGGCTGCTTAACAGGAAAGGTGAGGTGGGGTGATACATAAAACAAGGGTTTCAAATGAGCTGAGATTCCGTTCCATAAACCCAATATGTAATAGACAAGACCTACTCCTTGCTCAGGTAACTGGACTCAACACCCCCTATTCACCACACAAGGATATATCTGACTAGTAATAATCTTAAAACCTATGTATTGAAATCTCTCTGTTAGTGTGTGAAGTGGGTGTAAAGCGGCATAAACACAGCAGTGAAAAGCAGCTAAACCCCATTCTAAAAATAAATTACTTTTAAAACCCCATGAAACAAAGACAGTGAAAGAGAGAGAAATTCTTACACAATTCGTTCAGGGGCTGTGATGGAACCTGGATTGACCATATCTAGACCCACAGCTGGATGAGACATAAGGGTGGACACTCTTGGGGCTGAGAGGTTTGGTGAGGTTGGGTGAGTAAACGCAGACCCTTTAAAGTAATACTGCGTGGTACCCATCCCATGGGTCCCAAATCTCCAGGTTCAAGGGCATCTTCCTACATCGAAAACATGCATAGAAACCCAGAATATGGTACACCGTGTGATGGGGAAAGGTTTCTAAAACGCACCTCATTTCTCATCTCCTTGTGCTCGGGTTCGCCATTGCAGCCACTTTACTAGCAATCTCCCTACTTGGAGCATCAGCACCTTTAACCTCCTGTTCCGTATAGGTTGCAATTTGTCCTGAGGATCAATGGGAAGATGGGGAACCAATGAGAGACTAGCTGTTGGTGTTGGGACAGGCACAGGGCACTCTATTTTCCCATCAGGAAGAAGAATTAACCACAGGCTCAGCCTGCCCCCTGGAACGAGAACAGGGCCTGAAGCCATCCTGCGCTTTTACGGCCAGCTCCCAAAAAGCGAGTGGTAAAATGGAGCTTCAGGGCACTGCAATTCACAAACCTGCAGAGTTATAAATGATAACTCTCGTCCACAAATATATTGAGGGAAGGCAAAAAAGAGGATTTGAAATCAAGGCAGAATTGCAGGAAACAGATTTCAGGAGGTAGATACGAATCGCCTTTAAAGCACATGAAAAGCGGCAAAACATTGATAATGATGCCCTTGGCCAAAAAGGGCGTATGCGTTTTTTCCTGAATATATTCAGGAAAAAACGCATACGCCCTTTTTGGCCAACCAAGCAACCTGGAAAGGCAAATCAGCGCTACAAAGAAGTCTCGCTTCCGATCGGTCAAATGGGCCATGCTGAAAAAAGGGACAAAACCAGAAATGCAGGACAGGCCATGGAGAAATGGGAGCCTTGCTACGCTGATGGGCGGGATGTAAATTGCCAACAGCCACTCTGGAGAAGGGTACAGTGAGTCCTGAAACATCTAAAAAACACAGCTTAGAGAGCATAGGGCACTTCCATGCATGGGGGTATAAATTGGGAAAGTTAAAAATCAGCAAGACACAGGAACACCAAAGTTTAGGGCTTCTCTGTTGCCAAGGACCTCCACTTCATTCCACCTTAAATATCCCAGGAAAGATAAAAATGGATAAATAAGTGGTGGTCCTTATGTACAATGGAATATCACTCAGCCATGAAATCAATGTCCTAAGGCAAGTAGCAGCATGATGAGTGGATTTAGGTACGACGATTCTAAGGGAAATAAGTCACACAGAAAAGGACACTTCTCATAAGATATCACTTATACAGGGAAAGTAAAAACCGTTACACTTGAACTGAATTACAAAACAGAACAGAGTCACACATGCAGAAAACACACTATGGCTGCTTAACAGGAAAGGTGAGGTGGGGTGATACATAAAACAAGGGTTTCAAATGAGCTGAGATACCGTTCCATAAACCCAATATGTAATAGACAAGACCTACTCCTTGCTCAGGGAACTGGACTCAACACCCCCTATTCACCACACAAGGATATATCTGACTAGTAATAATCTTAAAACCTATGTATTGAAATCTCTCTGTTAGTGTGTGAAGTGGGTGTAAAGCGGCATAAACACAGCAGTGAAAAGCAGCTAAACCCAGGCAACAGGGTACCAGGATCCAAACCGATGTCATGTTCCAAGGCCACAGGATTCCACAATCTAACATCAGTCATGTTCCCAGGCCAATGGTTTCCAGAATCAAACCTCAGTCATATTCCCAAGACACATGGTTCCAGAATCAAACCTCAGTCATATTCGCAGGCCACAGGTTTCAACAATCAAACCTCAGTCTTGTTCCTAGGACACAGGTGTCCAGAATCAAATCTCTGTCATGTTCCCAGGCCACAGGGTTCCACAATCAAACCTCATTCATGTTCCCAGGCGACAGGGTTCCAGAATCAAGCCTCAGTCATGTTGCCAGTCCACAGGTTTCTGCAATCAAACCTCAGTCAAGTTCTCAGGCCACAGGGTTCCAGAATCAAGCCTCAGTCATTTTGCCAGGCCAGAGTGTTCCGCCATCAAACCACACACATGATTCCAGGACACATGTTTCCACAATGAAACCTCAGTCATTTTCCCAGGCCACAGGTTTCCAGAATCAAACCTCAGTCATATTCCCAGGACACATGGTTCCAGAATCAAACCTCAATCATGTTCGCAGGCCACAGGTTTCAACAATCAAACCTCAGTCATGGTCCCAGGACACAGGTGTGCAGAATCAAAACTCAGTCATGTTCCCAGGGAACAGGGTTCCAGAAGCAAACCTCAGTCTTGTTCCCCGGACACAGGGTTCCAGAATCAACCCGATATCATATTCCCTGGCCACAGTCTTCCAGAATCAAACCTCAGTCTTGTTGCCAGGACATAGGGTACCACGGTCAAACCTCAGTCATATTCCCAGGCCACGGGTTTCCAGAATCAAAACGATTTCATGTTCCCAGGCAACAGGGTACCAAAATCCAAACCGATGTCATGTTCCCAGGCCACAGGATTCCACAATCTAACATCAGTCATGTTCCCAGGCCAATGGTTTCCATAATCAAATTTCAGTCATATTCCCAGGGCACATGGTTCCAGAATCAAACCTCAGTCATGTTCCCAGGCCATAGGTTTCAAAAATCAGACCTCAGTCATGCTCCCAAGAGACAGGTGTCCAGAATCAAACCTCAGTCATGTTCCCAGGGAACAGGCATCCAGAAAGAAACCTCAGTCATGTTCCCAGGCCACAGGGTTCCAGAAGCAAACCTCAGTCTTGTTCCCAGGACACAGGTTTCCACAATCAACCCGATATCATGTTCCGTGGCAAGAGTCTTCCAGGATCAAACGTCAGTCATGTTGCCAGGCCACAAGTTTCCACCATCAAACCTCAGACATGTTCCCAGGCCACAGGGTTAAAGAATCAAACCGTTCTCATGTTTCCAGGCCACAGGGTTCCAGAATCCACCGATGTCATGTTCCCAGGCCACAGGATTCCACAATCTAACATCAGTCATGTTCCCAGGCCAATGGTTTCCAGAATCAAACCTCAGTCATATTCCCAGGACACATGGTTCCAGAATCAAACCTCAGTCATGTTCCCAGGGAACAGGCTTCCAGAAACAAACCTCAGTCATGTTCCCAGGCCACAGGGTTCCAGAATCCAGCCGATGTCATGTTCCCAGCCCACAGGCGTCCAGAAGCAAACCTCAGTCTTGTTCCCAGGACACAGGGTTCCAGAATCAAACCGATATCATGTTCCTTGGCCACAGTCTTCCAGAATCAAACCTCAGTCATGTTACCAGGCCACAGGTTTCCACCATCAAACCGCAGACATGTTCCAAAGGCCACAGGTTTCCAGAATCAAACCGTTCTCATGTTCCCAGGACACAGGGTTCCACCATCAAGCCTCAGTCATGTTCCCAGGCCTGAGTGTTCCACAATCAAACCTAAGTCATCTTGCCAGGCCATAGGGTACCACCATCAAACCTCAGTCATATTTCCAGGCCACAGGTTTCCAGAATCAAACCGATTTCATATTCCCAGGCAACAGGGTACCAGAATCCAAACCGATGTCATGTTCCCAGGCCACAGTATTCCACAATCTAACATCACTCATGTTCACAGGTCAATGGTTTCCATAGTCAAACCTCAGTCATATTCCCAGGACACAGGGGTCCAGAATAAAACCTCAGTCATGTTCCCTAGACACAGGTTTCAAAAATATATCCCAGTCATGTTCACAGCCCACAGGTTCCACAATTAAAGCTCAGTCATATTCCCAGGCCAGAGGGATCCACAATCAAACCTCAGTCCTATTGCCATGCCACGGTTTCACCATAAAGCCTCAGTCATGTTCCCAGGCCAGAGTGTTCCACAGTCAAACCTAAGTCATCTTGCCAGGCAACAGGGTTCCACCATCAAACCTCAGTCCTGTTGCCAGGCCACAGGGTTCCACCATCAAGCCTCAGTCATGTTCCCTGCACACAGGGTTCCTCCATCAAACCTCAATCATGTTCCTAGGACACAGGGTTCCAGAATCAAACCAATGTCAAGTTCCCAGGCCATGGTTTTCAAGTACCAGACCACAGTCATGTTTCCAGGACACAGGGTTCCACAGTCAATCCTCAGTCATGTTGCCAGTCCACAGGTTTCTGCCATCAAACCTCAGTCAAGTTCCCAGGCCATAGGGTTCCAGAATCAAGCCTCAGTCATTTTGCCAGGCCAGAGTTTTCCACCATCAAACCTCAGTCATGATCCCAGGCCAAATGTTTCGACAATGAATCCTAAGTGATTTTCCCAGGCCACAGGTTTCCAGAATCAAACCTCAGTCATATTCCCAGGACACATGGATCCAGAATCAAACCTCAGTCATGTTCGCAGGCCACAGGTTTCAACAATCAAACCTCAGACATATTCCCAGGCCACAGGTGTCCAGAATCAAACCTCAGTCATGTTCTCAGGGAACAGGCTTCCAGAAACAAATCTCTGTCATGTTCCCAGGCAACAGGGTTCCACAATCAAACTTCAGTCATGTTCCCAGGCTACAGGGTTCCAAAATCCAACCGATGTCATGTTCCGAGGCCACAGGGTTCCACCAGCAAACCTCAGTCTTGTTCCCAGGATACAGGTTTCCAGAATCAACCCAATATCATGTTCCCTGGCCACAGTCTTCCAGACTCAAACCTCAGTCATGTTGCCAGCCCACAGGTTTCCACCAACAAACCTCAGACATGTTCCCAGGCCACAGGGTTCCAGAGTCAAACCGTTCTCATGTTCCCAGGCCACAGGATTCCAGAATCCACCGAGGTCATGTTCCCAGGCCATAGCGTTCCAGAATCAATCCTCAGTTATGTTCCCAGGCTACAGGGTTCCAAAATAAAACCTCAGTCATGTTCCCAGTCCACAGGGTTCCAGAACCAAGGCTCAGTCAGGATCCCAGGGCACAGTATTCCACTATCTAAACAGATGTCATGTTTCCAGGCCACAGTTTTCCAGAATCACGCCTCAGTCATGTTCCCAGGCCACAGGGATCCAGAATCAAAACTCACTCTTGTTGCCAGGCCATAGGGTACCACCATCAAACCTCAGTCATATACCCAGGCCACAGGTTTCCAGAATCAAACCGATTTCATGTTCCCAGGCAACAGGGTACCAGGATCCAAACCGATGTCATGTTCCAAGGCCACAGGATTCCACAATCTAACATCAGTCATGTTCCCAGGCCAATGGTTTCCAGAATCAAACCTCAGTCATATTCCCAAGACACATGGTTCCAGAATCAAACCTCAGTCATATTCGCAGGCCACAGGTTTCAACAATCAAACCTCAGTCTTGTTCCTAGGACACAGGTGTCCAGAATCAAATCTCTGTCATGTTCCCAGGCCACAGGGTTCCACAATCAAACCTCATTCATGTTCCCAGGCGACAGGGTTCCAGAATCAAGCCTCAGTCATGTTGCCAGTCCACAGGTTTCTGCAATCAAACCTCAGTCAAGTTCTCAGGCCACAGGGTTCCAGAATCAAGCCTCAGTCATTTTGCCAGGCCAGAGTGTTCCGCCATCAAACCACACACATGATTCCAGGACACATGTTTCCACAATGAAACCTCAGTCATTTTCCCAGGCCACAGGTTTCCAGAATCAAACCTCAGTCATATTCCCAGGACACATGGTTCCAGAATCAAACCTCAGTCATGTTCGCAGGCCACAGGTTTCAACAATCAAACCTCAGTCATGGTCCCAGGACACAGGTGTGCAGAATCAAAACTCAGTCATGTTCCCAGGGAACAGGGTTCCAGAAGCAAACCTCAGTCTTGTTCCCCGGACACAGGGTTCCAGAATCAACCCGATATCATATTCCCTGGCCACAGTCTTCCAGAATCAAACCTCAGTCTTGTTGCCAGGACATAGGGTACCACGGTCAAACCTCAGTCATATTCCCAGGCCACGGGTTTCCAGAATCAAAACGATTTCATGTTCCCAGGCAACAGGGTACCAAAATCCAAACCGATGTCATGTTCCCAGGCCACAGGATTCCACAATCTAACATCAGTCATGTTCCCAGGCCAATGGTTTCCATAATCAAATTTCAGTCATATTCCCAGGGCACATGGTTCCAGAATCAAACCTCAGTCATGTTCCCAGGCCATAGGTTTCAAAAATCAGACCTCAGTCATGCTCCCAAGAGACAGGTGTCCAGAATCAAACCTCAGTCATGTTCCCAGGGAACAGGCATCCAGAAAGAAACCTCAGTCATGTTCCCAGGCCACAGGGTTCCAGAAGCAAACCTCAGTCTTGTTCCCAGGACACAGGTTTCCACAATCAACCCGATATCATGTTCCGTGGCAAGAGTCTTCCAGGATCAAACGTCAGTCATGTTGCCAGGCCACAAGTTTCCACCATCAAACCTCAGACATGTTCCCAGGCCACAGGGTTAAAGAATCAAACCGTTCTCATGTTTCCAGGCCACAGGGTTCCAGAATCCACCGATGTCATGTTCCCAGGCCACAGGATTCCACAATCTAACATCAGTCATGTTCCCAGGCCAATGGTTTCCAGAATCAAACCTCAGTCATATTCCCAGGACACATGGTTCCAGAATCAAACCTCAGTCATGTTCCCAGGGAACAGGCTTCCAGAAACAAACCTCAGTCATGTTCCCAGGCCACAGGGTTCCAGAATCCAGCCGATGTCATGTTCCCAGCCCACAGGCGTCCAGAAGCAAACCTCAGTCTTGTTCCCAGGACACAGGGTTCCAGAATCAAACCGATATCATGTTCCTTGGCCACAGTCTTCCAGAATCAAACCTCAGTCATGTTACCAGGCCACAGGTTTCCACCATCAAACCGCAGACATGTTCCAAAGGCCACAGGTTTCCAGAATCAAACCGTTCTCATGTTCCCAGGACACAGGGTTCCACCATCAAGCCTCAGTCATGTTCCCAGGCCTGAGTGTTCCACAATCAAACCTAAGTCATCTTGCCAGGCCATAGGGTACCACCATCAAACCTCAGTCATATTTCCAGGCCACAGGTTTCCAGAATCAAACCGATTTCATATTCCCAGGCAACAGGGTACCAGAATCCAAACCGATGTCATGTTCCCAGGCCACAGTATTCCACAATCTAACATCACTCATGTTCACAGGTCAATGGTTTCCATAATCAAACCTCAGTCATATTCCCAGGACACAGGGTTCCAGAATAAAACCTCAGTCATGTTCCCTAGACACAGGTTTCAAAAATATATCCCAGTCATGTTCACAGCCCACAGGTTCCACAATTAAAGCTCAGTCATATTCCCAGGCCAGAGGGATCCACAATCAAACCTCAGTCCTATTGCCATGCCACGGTTTCACCATAAAGCCTCAGTCATGTTCCCAGGCCAGAGTGTTCCACAGTCAAACCTAAGTCATCTTGCCAGGCAACAGGGTTCCACCATCAAACCTCAGTCCTGTTGCCAGGCCACAGGGTTCCACCATCAAGCCTCAGTCATGTTCCCTGCACACAGGGTTCCTCCATCAAACCTCAATCATGTTCCTAGGACACAGGGTTCCAGAATCAAACCAATGTCAAGTTCCCAGGCCATGGTTTTCAAGTACCAGACCACAGTCATGTTTCCAGGACACAGGGTTCCACAGTCAATCCTCAGTCATGTTGCCAGTCCACAGGTTTCTGCCATCAAACCTCAGTCAAGTTCCCAGGCCATAGGGTTCCAGAATCAAGCCTCAGTCATTTTGCCAGGCCAGAGTTTTCCACCATCAAACCTCAGTCATGATCCCAGGCCAAATGTTTCGACAATGAATCCTAAGTGATTTTCCCAGGCCACAGGTTTCCAGAATCAAACCTCAGTCATATTCCCAGGACACATGGATCCAGAATCAAACCTCAGTCATGTTCGCAGGCCACAGGTTTCAACAATCAAACCTCAGACATATTCCCAGGCCACAGGTGTCCAGAATCAAACCTCAGTCATGTTCTCAGGGAACAGGCTTCCAGAAACAAATCTCTGTCATGTTCCCAGGCAACAGGGTTCCACAATCAAACTTCAGTCATGTTCCCAGGCTACAGGGTTCCAAAATCCAACCGATGTCATGTTCCGAGGCCACAGGGTTCCACCAGCAAACCTCAGTCTTGTTCCCAGGATACAGGTTTCCAGAATCAACCCAATATCATGTTCCCTGGCCACAGTCTTCCAGACTCAAACCTCAGTCATGTTGCCAGCCCACAGGTTTCCACCAACAAACCTCAGACATGTTCCCAGGCCACAGGGTTCCAGAGTCAAACCGTTCTCATGTTCCCAGGCCACAGGATTCCAGAATCCACCGAGGTCATGTTCCCAGGCCATAGCGTTCCAGAATCAATCCTCAGTTATGTTCCCAGGCTACAGGGTTCCAAAATAAAACCTCAGTCATGTTCCCAGTCCACAGGGTTCCAGAACCAAGGCTCAGTCAGGATCCCAGGGCACAGTATTCCACTATCTAAACAGATGTCATGTTTCCAGGCCACAGTTTTCCAGAATCACGCCTCAGTCATGTTCCCAGGCCACAGGGATCCAGAATCAAAACTCACTCTTGTTGCCAGGCCATAGGGTACCACCATCAAACCTCAGTCATATACCCAGGCCACAGGTTTCCAGAATCAAACCGATTTCATGTTCCCAGGCAACAGGGTACCAGGATCCAAACCGATGTCATGTTCCAAGGCCACAGGATTCCACAATCTAACATCAGTCATGTTCCCAGGCCAATGGTTTCCAGAATCAAACCTCAGTCATATTCCCAAGACACATGGTTCCAGAATCAAACCTCAGTCATATTCGCAGGCCACAGGTTTCAACAATCAAACCTCAGTCTTGTTCCTAGGACACAGGTGTCCAGAATCAAATCTCTGTCATGTTCCCAGGCCACAGGGTTCCACAATCAAACCTCATTCATGTTCCCAGGCGACAGGGTTCCAGAATCAAGCCTCAGTCATGTTGCCAGTCCACAGGTTTCTGCAATCAAACCTCAGTCAAGTTCTCAGGCCACAGGGTTCCAGAATCAAGCCTCAGTCATTTTGCCAGGCCAGAGTGTTCCGCCATCAAACCACACACATGATTCCAGGACACATGTTTCCACAATGAAACCTCAGTCATTTTCCCAGGCCACAGGTTTCCAGAATCAAACCTCAGTCATATTCCCAGGACACATGGTTCCAGAATCAAACCTCAGTCATGTTCGCAGGCCACAGGTTTCAACAATCAAACCTCAGTCATGGTCCCAGGACACAGGTGTGCAGAATCAAAACTCAGTCATGTTCCCAGGGAACAGGGTTCCAGAAGCAAACCTCAGTCTTGTTCCCCGGACACAGGGTTCCAGAATCAACCCGATATCATATTCCCTGGCCACAGTCTTCCAGAATCAAACCTCAGTCTTGTTGCCAGGACATAGGGTACCACGGTCAAACCTCAGTCATATTCCCAGGCCACGGGTTTCCAGAATCAAAACGATTTCATGTTCCCAGGCAACAGGGTACCAAAATCCAAACCGATGTCATGTTCCCAGGCCACAGGATTCCACAATCTAACATCAGTCATGTTCCCAGGCCAATGGTTTCCATAATCAAATTTCAGTCATATTCCCAGGGCACATGGTTCCAGAATCAAACCTCAGTCATGTTCCCAGGCCATAGGTTTCAAAAATCAGACCTCAGTCATGCTCCCAAGAGACAGGTGTCCAGAATCAAACCTCAGTCATGTTCCCAGGGAACAGGCATCCAGAAAGAAACCTCAGTCATGTTCCCAGGCCACAGGGTTCCAGAAGCAAACCTCAGTCTTGTTCCCAGGACACAGGTTTCCACAATCAACCCGATATCATGTTCCGTGGCAAGAGTCTTCCAGGATCAAACGTCAGTCATGTTGCCAGGCCACAAGTTTCCACCATCAAACCTCAGACATGTTCCCAGGCCACAGGGTTAAAGAATCAAACCGTTCTCATGTTTCCAGGCCACAGGGTTCCAGAATCCACCGATGTCATGTTCCCAGGCCACAGGATTCCACAATCTAACATCAGTCATGTTCCCAGGCCAATGGTTTCCAGAATCAAACCTCAGTCATATTCCCAGGACACATGGTTCCAGAATCAAACCTCAGTCATGTTCCCAGGGAACAGGCTTCCAGAAACAAACCTCAGTCATGTTCCCAGGCCACAGGGTTCCAGAATCCAGCCGATGTCATGTTCCCAGCCCACAGGCGTCCAGAAGCAAACCTCAGTCTTGTTCCCAGGACACAGGGTTCCAGAATCAAACCGATATCATGTTCCTTGGCCACAGTCTTCCAGAATCAAACCTCAGTCATGTTACCAGGCCACAGGTTTCCACCATCAAACCGCAGACATGTTCCAAAGGCCACAGGTTTCCAGAATCAAACCGTTCTCATGTTCCCAGGACACAGGGTTCCACCATCAAGCCTCAGTCATGTTCCCAGGCCTGAGTGTTCCACAATCAAACCTAAGTCATCTTGCCAGGCCATAGGGTACCACCATCAAACCTCAGTCATATTTCCAGGCCACAGGTTTCCAGAATCAAACCGATTTCATATTCCCAGGCAACAGGGTACCAGAATCCAAACCGATGTCATGTTCCCAGGCCACAGTATTCCACAATCTAACATCACTCATGTTCACAGGTCAATGGTTTCCATAGTCAAACCTCAGTCATATTCCCAGGACACAGGGTTCCAGAATAAAACCTCAGTCATGTTCCCTAGACACAGGTTTCAAAAATATATCCCAGTCATGTTCACAGCCCACAGGTTCCACAATTAAAGCTCAGTCATATTCCCAGGCCAGAGGGATCCACAATCAAACCTCAGTCCTATTGCCATGCCACGGTTTCACCATAAAGCCTCAGTCATGTTCCCAGGCCAGAGTGTTCCACAGTCAAACCTAAGTCATCTTGCCAGGCAACAGGGTTCCACCATCAAACCTCAGTCCTGTTGCCAGGCCACAGGGTTCCACCATCAAGCCTCAGTCATGTTCCCTGCACACAGGGTTCCTCCATCAAACCTCAATCATGTTCCTAGGACACAGGGTTCCAGAATCAAACCAATGTCAAGTTCCCAGGCCATGGTTTTCAAGTACCAGACCACAGTCATGTTTCCAGGACACAGGGTTCCACAGTCAATCCTCAGTCATGTTGCCAGTCCACAGGTTTCTGCCATCAAACCTCAGTCAAGTTCCCAGGCCATAGGGTTCCAGAATCAAGCCTCAGTCATTTTGCCAGGCCAGAGTTTTCCACCATCAAACCTCAGTCATGATCCCAGGCCAAATGTTTCGACAATGAATCCTAAGTGATTTTCCCAGGCCACAGGTTTCCAGAATCAAACCTCAGTCATATTCCCAGGACACATGGATCCAGAATCAAACCTCAGTCATGTTCGCAGGCCACAGGTTTCAACAATCAAACCTCAGACATATTCCCAGGCCACAGGTGTCCAGAATCAAACCTCAGTCATGTTCTCAGGGAACAGGCTTCCAGAAACAAATCTCTGTCATGTTCCCAGGCAACAGGGTTCCACAATCAAACTTCAGTCATGTTCCCAGGCTACAGGGTTCCAAAATCCAACCGATGTCATGTTCCGAGGCCACAGGGTTCCACCAGCAAACCTCAGTCTTGTTCCCAGGATACAGGTTTCCAGAATCAACCCAATATCATGTTCCCTGGCCACAGTCTTCCAGACTCAAACCTCAGTCATGTTGCCAGCCCACAGGTTTCCACCAACAAACCTCAGACATGTTCCCAGGCCACAGGGTTCCAGAGTCAAACCGTTCTCATGTTCCCAGGCCACAGGATTCCAGAATCCACCGAGGTCATGTTCCCAGGCCATAGCGTTCCAGAATCAATCCTCAGTTATGTTCCCAGGCTACAGGGTTCCAAAATAAAACCTCAGTCATGTTCCCAGTCCACAGGGTTCCAGAACCAAGGCTCAGTCAGGATCCCAGGGCACAGTATTCCACTATCTAAACAGATGTCATGTTTCCAGGCCACAGTTTTCCAGAATCACGCCTCAGTCATGTTCCCAGGCCACAGGGATCCAGAATCAAAACTCACTCTTGTTGCCAGGCCATAGGGTACCACCATCAAACCTCAGTCATATACCCAGGCCACAGGTTTCCAGAATCAAACCAATTTCATGTTCCCAGGCAACAGGGTACCAGGATCCAAACCGATGTCATGTTCCAAGGCCACAGGATTCCACAATCTAACATCAGTCATGTTCCCAGGCCAATGGTTTCCAGAATCAAACCTCAGTCATATTCCCAAGACACATGGTTCCAGAATCAAACCTCAGTCATATTCGCAGGCCACAGGTTTCAACAATCAAACCTCAGTCTTGTTCCTAGGACACAGGTGTCCAGAATCAAATCTCTGTCATGTTCCCAGGCCACAGGGTTCCACAATCAAACCTCATTCATGTTCCCAGGCGACAGGGTTCCAGAATCAAGCCTCAGTCATGTTGCCAGTCCACAGGTTTCTGCAATCAAACCTCAGTCAAGTTCTCAGGCCACAGGGTTCCAGAATCAAGCCTCAGTCATTTTGCCAGGCCAGAGTGTTCCGCCATCAAACCACACACATGATTCCAGGACACATGTTTCCACAATGAAACCTCAGTCATTTTCCCAGGCCACAGGTTTCCAGAATCAAACCTCAGTCATATTCCCAGGACACATGGTTCCAGAATCAAACCTCAGTCATGTTCGCAGGCCACAGGTTTCAACAATCAAACCTCAGTCATGGTCCCAGGACACAGGTGTGCAGAATCAAAACTCAGTCATGTTCCCAGGGAACAGGGTTCCAGAAGCAAACCTCAGTCTTGTTCCCCGGACACAGGGTTCCAGAATCAACCCGATATCATATTCCCTGGCCACAGTCTTCCAGAATCAAACCTCAGTCTTGTTGCCAGGACATAGGGTACCACGGTCAAACCTCAGTCATATTCCCAGGCCACGGGTTTCCAGAATCAAAACGATTTCATGTTCCCAGGCAACAGGGTACCAAAATCCAAACCGATGTCATGTTCCCAGGCCACAGGATTCCACAATCTAACATCAGTCATGTTCCCAGGCCAATGGTTTCCATAATCAAATTTCAGTCATATTCCCAGGGCACATGGTTCCAGAATCAAACCTCAGTCATGTTCCCAGGCCATAGGTTTCAAAAATCAGACCTCAGTCATGCTCCCAAGAGACAGGTGTCCAGAATCAAACCTCAGTCATGTTCCCAGGGAACAGGCATCCAGAAAGAAACCTCAGTCATGTTCCCAGGCCACAGGGTTCCAGAAGCAAACCTCAGTCTTGTTCCCAGGACACAGGTTTCCACAATCAACCCGATATCATGTTCCGTGGCAAGAGTCTTCCAGGATCAAACGTCAGTCATGTTGCCAGGCCACAAGTTTCCACCATCAAACCTCAGACATGTTCCCAGGCCACAGGGTTAAAGAATCAAACCGTTCTCATGTTTCCAGGCCACAGGGTTCCAGAATCCACCGATGTCATGTTCCCAGGCCACAGGATTCCACAATCTAACATCAGTCATGTTCCCAGGCCAATGGTTTCCAGAATCAAACCTCAGTCATATTCCCAGGACACATGGTTCCAGAATCAAACCTCAGTCATGTTCCCAGGGAACAGGCTTCCAGAAACAAACCTCAGTCATGTTCCCAGGCCACAGGGTTCCAGAATCCAGCCGATGTCATGTTCCCAGCCCACAGGCGTCCAGAAGCAAACCTCAGTCTTGTTCCCAGGACACAGGGTTCCAGAATCAAACCGATATCATGTTCCTTGGCCACAGTCTTCCAGAATCAAACCTCAGTCATGTTACCAGGCCACAGGTTTCCACCATCAAACCGCAGACATGTTCCAAAGGCCACAGGTTTCCAGAATCAAACCGTTCTCATGTTCCCAGGACACAGGGTTCCACCATCAAGCCTCAGTCATGTTCCCAGGCCTGAGTGTTCCACAATCAAACCTAAGTCATCTTGCCAGGCCATAGGGTACCACCATCAAACCTCAGTCATATTTCCAGGCCACAGGTTTCCAGAATCAAACCGATTTCATATTCCCAGGCAACAGGGTACCAGAATCCAAACCGATGTCATGTTCCCAGGCCACAGTATTCCACAATCTAACATCACTCATGTTCACAGGTCAATGGTTTCCATAGTCAAACCTCAGTCATATTCCCAGGACACAGGGGTCCAGAATAAAACCTCAGTCATGTTCCCTAGACACAGGTTTCAAAAATATATCCCAGTCATGTTCACAGCCCACAGGTTCCACAATTAAAGCTCAGTCATATTCCCAGGCCAGAGGGATCCACAATCAAACCTCAGTCCTATTGCCATGCCACGGTTTCACCATAAAGCCTCAGTCATGTTCCCAGGCCAGAGTGTTCCACAGTCAAACCTAAGTCATCTTGCCAGGCAACAGGGTTCCACCATCAAACCTCAGTCCTGTTGCCAGGCCACAGGGTTCCACCATCAAGCCTCAGTCATGTTCCCTGCACACAGGGTTCCTCCATCAAACCTCAATCATGTTCCTAGGACACAGGGTTCCAGAATCAAACCAATGTCAAGTTCCCAGGCCATGGTTTTCAAGTACCAGACCACAGTCATGTTTCCAGGACACAGGGTTCCACAGTCAATCCTCAGTCATGTTGCCAGTCCACAGGTTTCTGCCATCAAACCTCAGTCAAGTTCCCAGGCCATAGGGTTCCAGAATCAAGCCTCAGTCATTTTGCCAGGCCAGAGTTTTCCACCATCAAACCTCAGTCATGATCCCAGGCCAAATGTTTCGACAATGAATCCTAAGTGATTTTCCCAGGCCACAGGTTTCCAGAATCAAACCTCAGTCATATTCCCAGGACACATGGATCCAGAATCAAACCTCAGTCATGTTCGCAGGCCACAGGTTTCAACAATCAAACCTCAGACATATTCCCAGGCCACAGGTGTCCAGAATCAAACCTCAGTCATGTTCTCAGGGAACAGGCTTCCAGAAACAAATCTCTGTCATGTTCCCAGGCAACAGGGTTCCACAATCAAACTTCAGTCATGTTCCCAGGCTACAGGGTTCCAAAATCCAACCGATGTCATGTTCCGAGGCCACAGGGTTCCACCAGCAAACCTCAGTCTTGTTCCCAGGATACAGGTTTCCAGAATCAACCCAATATCATGTTCCCTGGCCACAGTCTTCCAGACTCAAACCTCAGTCATGTTGCCAGCCCACAGGTTTCCACCAACAAACCTCAGACATGTTCCCAGGCCACAGGGTTCCAGAGTCAAACCGTTCTCATGTTCCCAGGCCACAGGATTCCAGAATCCACCGAGGTCATGTTCCCAGGCCATAGCGTTCCAGAATCAATCCTCAGTTATGTTCCCAGGCTACAGGGTTCCAAAATAAAACCTCAGTCATGTTCCCAGTCCACAGGGTTCCAGAACCAAGGCTCAGTCAGGATCCCAGGGCACAGTATTCCACTATCTAAACAGATGTCATGTTTCCAGGCCACAGTTTTCCAGAATCACGCCTCAGTCATGTTCCCAGGCCACAGGGATCCAGAATCAAAACTCACTCTTGTTGCCAGGCCATAGGGTACCACCATCAAACCTCAGTCATATACCAAGGCCACAGGTTTCCAGAATCAAACCGATTTCATGTTCCCAGGCAACAGGGTACCAGGATCCAAACCGATGTCATGTTCCAAGGCCACAGGATTCCACAATCTAACATCAGTCATGTTCCCAGGCCAATGGTTTCCAGAATCAAACCTCAGTCATATTCCCAAGACACATGGTTCCAGAATCAAACCTCAGTCATATTCGCAGGCCACAGGTTTCAACAATCAAACCTCAGTCTTGTTCCTAGGACACAGGTGTCCAGAATCAAATCTCTGTCATGTTCCCAGGCCACAGGGTTCCACAATCAAACCTCATTCATGTTCCCAGGCGACAGGGTTCCAGAATCAAGCCTCAGTCATGTTGCCAGTCCACAGGTTTCTGCAATCAAACCTCAGTCAAGTTCTCAGGCCACAGGGTTCCAGAATCAAGCCTCAGTCATTTTGCCAGGCCAGAGTGTTCCGCCATCAAACCACACACATGATTCCAGGACACATGTTTCCACAATGAAACCTCAGTCATTTTCCCAGGCCACAGGTTTCCAGAATCAAACCTCAGTCATATTCCCAGGACACATGGTTCCAGAATCAAACCTCAGTCATGTTCGCAGGCCACAGGTTTCAACAATCAAACCTCAGTCATGGTCCCAGGACACAGGTGTGCAGAATCAAAACTCAGTCATGTTCCCAGGGAACAGGGTTCCAGAAGCAAACCTCAGTCTTGTTCCCCGGACACAGGGTTCCAGAATCAACCCGATATCATATTCCCTGGCCACAGTCTTCCAGAATCAAACCTCAGTCTTGTTGCCAGGACATAGGGTACCACGGTCAAACCTCAGTCATATTCCCAGGCCACGGGTTTCCAGAATCAAAACGATTTCATGTTCCCAGGCAACAGGGTACCAAAATCCAAACCGATGTCATGTTCCCAGGCCACAGGATTCCACAATCTAACATCAGTCATGTTCCCAGGCCAATGGTTTCCATAATCAAATTTCAGTCATATTCCCAGGGCACATGGTTCCAGAATCAAACCTCAGTCATGTTCCCAGGCCATAGGTTTCAAAAATCAGACCTCAGTCATGCTCCCAAGAGACAGGTGTCCAGAATCAAACCTCAGTCATGTTCCCAGGGAACAGGCATCCAGAAAGAAACCTCAGTCATGTTCCCAGGCCACAGGGTTCCAGAAGCAAACCTCAGTCTTGTTCCCAGGACACAGGTTTCCACAATCAACCCGATATCATGTTCCGTGGCAAGAGTCTTCCAGGATCAAACGTCAGTCATGTTGCCAGGCCACAAGTTTCCACCATCAAACCTCAGACATGTTCCCAGGCCACAGGGTTAAAGAATCAAACCGTTCTCATGTTTCCAGGCCACAGGGTTCCAGAATCCACCGATGTCATGTTCCCAGGCCACAGGATTCCACAATCTAACATCAGTCATGTTCCCAGGCCAATGGTTTCCAGAATCAAACCTCAGTCATATTCCCAGGACACATGGTTCCAGAATCAAACCTCAGTCATGTTCCCAGGGAACAGGCTTCCAGAAACAAACCTCAGTCATGTTCCCAGGCCACAGGGTTCCAGAATCCAGCCGATGTCATGTTCCCAGCCCACAGGCGTCCAGAAGCAAACCTCAGTCTTGTTCCCAGGACACAGGGTTCCAGAATCAAACCGATATCATGTTCCTTGGCCACAGTCTTCCAGAATCAAACCTCAGTCATGTTACCAGGCCACAGGTTTCCACCATCAAACCGCAGACATGTTCCAAAGGCCACAGGTTTCCAGAATCAAACCGTTCTCATGTTCCCAGGACACAGGGTTCCACCATCAAGCCTCAGTCATGTTCCCAGGCCTGAGTGTTCCACAATCAAACCTAAGTCATCTTGCCAGGCCATAGGGTACCACCATCAAACCTCAGTCATATTTCCAGGCCACAGGTTTCCAGAATCAAACCGATTTCATATTCCCAGGCAACAGGGTACCAGAATCCAAACCGATGTCATGTTCCCAGGCCACAGTATTCCACAATCTAACATCACTCATGTTCACAGGTCAATGGTTTCCATAGTCAAACCTCAGTCATATTCCCAGGACACAGGGTTCCAGAATAAAACCTCAGTCATGTTCCCTAGACACAGGTTTCAAAAATATATCCCAGTCATGTTCACAGCCCACAGGTTCCACAATTAAAGCTCAGTCATATTCCCAGGCCAGAGGGATCCACAATCAAACCTCAGTCCTATTGCCATGCCACGGTTTCACCATAAAGCCTCAGTCATGTTCCCAGGCCAGAGTGTTCCACAGTCAAACCTAAGTCATCTTGCCAGGCAACAGGGTTCCACCATCAAACCTCAGTCCTGTTGCCAGGCCACAGGGTTCCACCATCAAGCCTCAGTCATGTTCCCTGCACACAGGGTTCCTCCATCAAACCTCAATCATGTTCCTAGGACACAGGGTTCCAGAATCAAACCAATGTCAAGTTCCCAGGCCATGGTTTTCAAGTACCAGACCACAGTCATGTTTCCAGGACACAGGGTTCCACAGTCAATCCTCAGTCATGTTGCCAGTCCACAGGTTTCTGCCATCAAACCTCAGTCAAGTTCCCAGGCCATAGGGTTCCAGAATCAAGCCTCAGTCATTTTGCCAGGCCAGAGTTTTCCACCATCAAACCTCAGTCATGATCCCAGGCCAAATGTTTCGACAATGAATCCTAAGTGATTTTCCCAGGCCACAGGTTTCCAGAATCAAACCTCAGTCATATTCCCAGGACACATGGATCCAGAATCAAACCTCAGTCATGTTCGCAGGCCACAGGTTTCAACAATCAAACCTCAGACATATTCCCAGGCCACAGGTGTCCAGAATCAAACCTCAGTCATGTTCTCAGGGAACAGGCTTCCAGAAACAAATCTCTGTCATGTTCCCAGGCAACAGGGTTCCACAATCAAACTTCAGTCATGTTCCCAGGCTACAGGGTTCCAAAATCCAACCGATGTCATGTTCCGAGGCCACAGGGTTCCACCAGCAAACCTCAGTCTTGTTCCCAGGATACAGGTTTCCAGAATCAACCCAATATCATGTTCCCTGGCCACAGTCTTCCAGACTCAAACCTCAGTCATGTTGCCAGCCCACAGGTTTCCACCAACAAACCTCAGACATGTTCCCAGGCCACAGGGTTCCAGAGTCAAACCGTTCTCATGTTCCCAGGCCACAGGATTCCAGAATCCACCGAGGTCATGTTCCCAGGCCATAGCGTTCCAGAATCAATCCTCAGTTATGTTCCCAGGCTACAGGGTTCCAAAATAAAACCTCAGTCATGTTCCCAGTCCACAGGGTTCCAGAACCAAGGCTCAGTCAGGATCCCAGGGCACAGTATTCCACTATCTAAACAGATGTCATGTTTCCAGGCCACAGTTTTCCAGAATCACGCCTCAGTCATGTTCCCAGGCCACAGGGATCCAGAATCAAAACTCACTCTTGTTGCCAGGCCATAGGGTACCACCATCAAACCTCAGTCATATACCCAGGCCACAGGTTTCCAGAATCAAACCGATTTCATGTTCCCAGGCAACAGGGTACCAGGATCCAAACCGATGTCATGTTCCAAGGCCACAGGATTCCACAATCTAACATCAGTCATGTTCCCAGGCCAATGGTTTCCAGAATCAAACCTCAGTCATATTCCCAAGACACATGGTTCCAGAATCAAACCTCAGTCATATTCGCAGGCCACAGGTTTCAACAATCAAACCTCAGTCTTGTTCCTAGGACACAGGTGTCCAGAATCAAATCTCTGTCATGTTCCCAGGCCACAGGGTTCCACAATCAAACCTCATTCATGTTCCCAGGCGACAGGGTTCCAGAATCAAGCCTCAGTCATGTTGCCAGTCCACAGGTTTCTGCAATCAAACCTCAGTCAAGTTCTCAGGCCACAGGGTTCCAGAATCAAGCCTCAGTCATTTTGCCAGGCCAGAGTGTTCCGCCATCAAACCACACACATGATTCCAGGACACATGTTTCCACAATGAAACCTCAGTCATTTTCCCAGGCCACAGGTTTCCAGAATCAAACCTCAGTCATATTCCCAGGACACATGGTTCCAGAATCAAACCTCAGTCATGTTCGCAGGCCACAGGTTTCAACAATCAAACCTCAGTCATGGTCCCAGGACACAGGTGTGCAGAATCAAAACTCAGTCATGTTCCCAGGGAACAGGGTTCCAGAAGCAAACCTCAGTCTTGTTCCCCGGACACAGGGTTCCAGAATCAACCCGATATCATATTCCCTGGCCACAGTCTTCCAGAATCAAACCTCAGTCTTGTTGCCAGGACATAGGGTACCACGGTCAAACCTCAGTCATATTCCCAGGCCACGGGTTTCCAGAATCAAAACGATTTCATGTTCCCAGGCAACAGGGTACCAAAATCCAAACCGATGTCATGTTCCCAGGCCACAGGATTCCACAATCTAACATCAGTCATGTTCCCAGGCCAATGGTTTCCATAATCAAATTTCAGTCATATTCCCAGGGCACATGGTTCCAGAATCAAACCTCAGTCATGTTCCCAGGCCATAGGTTTCAAAAATCAGACCTCAGTCATGCTCCCAAGAGACAGGTGTCCAGAATCAAACCTCAGTCATGTTCCCAGGGAACAGGCATCCAGAAAGAAACCTCAGTCATGTTCCCAGGCCACAGGGTTCCAGAAGCAAACCTCAGTCTTGTTCCCAGGACACAGGTTTCCACAATCAACCCGATATCATGTTCCGTGGCAAGAGTCTTCCAGGATCAAACGTCAGTCATGTTGCCAGGCCACAAGTTTCCACCATCAAACCTCAGACATGTTCCCAGGCCACAGGGTTAAAGAATCAAACCGTTCTCATGTTTCCAGGCCACAGGGTTCCAGAATCCACCGATGTCATGTTCCCAGGCCACAGGATTCCACAATCTAACATCAGTCATGTTCCCAGGCCAATGGTTTCCAGAATCAAACCTCAGTCATATTCCCAGGACACATGGTTCCAGAATCAAACCTCAGTCATGTTCCCAGGGAACAGGCTTCCAGAAACAAACCTCAGTCATGTTCCCAGGCCACAGGGTTCCAGAATCCAGCCGATGTCATGTTCCCAGCCCACAGGCGTCCAGAAGCAAACCTCAGTCTTGTTCCCAGGACACAGGGTTCCAGAATCAAACCGATATCATGTTCCTTGGCCACAGTCTTCCAGAATCAAACCTCAGTCATGTTACCAGGCCACAGGTTTCCACCATCAAACCGCAGACATGTTCCAAAGGCCACAGGTTTCCAGAATCAAACCGTTCTCATGTTCCCAGGACACAGGGTTCCACCATCAAGCCTCAGTCATGTTCCCAGGCCTGAGTGTTCCACAATCAAACCTAAGTCATCTTGCCAGGCCATAGGGTACCACCATCAAACCTCAGTCATATTTCCAGGCCACAGGTTTCCAGAATCAAACCGATTTCATATTCCCAGGCAACAGGGTACCAGAATCCAAACCGATGTCATGTTCCCAGGCCACAGTATTCCACAATCTAACATCACTCATGTTCACAGGTCAATGGTTTCCATAGTCAAACCTCAGTCATATTCCCAGGACACAGGGTTCCAGAATAAAACCTCAGTCATGTTCCCTAGACACAGGTTTCAAAAATATATCCCAGTCATGTTCACAGCCCACAGGTTCCACAATTAAAGCTCAGTCATATTCCCAGGCCAGAGGGATCCACAATCAAACCTCAGTCCTATTGCCATGCCACGGTTTCACCATAAAGCCTCAGTCATGTTCCCAGGCCAGAGTGTTCCACAGTCAAACCTAAGTCATCTTGCCAGGCAACAGGGTTCCACCATCAAACCTCAGTCCTGTTGCCAGGCCACAGGGTTCCACCATCAAGCCTCAGTCATGTTCCCTGCACACAGGGTTCCTCCATCAAACCTCAATCATGTTCCTAGGACACAGGGTTCCAGAATCAAACCAATGTCAAGTTCCCAGGCCATGGTTTTCAAGTACCAGACCACAGTCATGTTTCCAGGACACAGGGTTCCACAGTCAATCCTCAGTCATGTTGCCAGTCCACAGGTTTCTGCCATCAAACCTCAGTCAAGTTCCCAGGCCATAGGGTTCCAGAATCAAGCCTCAGTCATTTTGCCAGGCCAGAGTTTTCCACCATCAAACCTCAGTCATGATCCCAGGCCAAATGTTTCGACAATGAATCCTAAGTGATTTTCCCAGGCCACAGGTTTCCAGAATCAAACCTCAGTCATATTCCCAGGACACATGGATCCAGAATCAAACCTCAGTCATGTTCGCAGGCCACAGGTTTCAACAATCAAACCTCAGACATATTCCCAGGCCACAGGTGTCCAGAATCAAACCTCAGTCATGTTCTCAGGGAACAGGCTTCCAGAAACAAATCTCTGTCATGTTCCCAGGCAACAGGGTTCCACAATCAAACTTCAGTCATGTTCCCAGGCTACAGGGTTCCAAAATCCAACCGATGTCATGTTCCGAGGCCACAGGGTTCCACCAGCAAACCTCAGTCTTGTTCCCAGGATACAGGTTTCCAGAATCAACCCAATATCATGTTCCCTGGCCACAGTCTTCCAGACTCAAACCTCAGTCATGTTGCCAGCCCACAGGTTTCCACCAACAAACCTCAGACATGTTCCCAGGCCACAGGGTTCCAGAGTCAAACCGTTCTCATGTTCCCAGGCCACAGGATTCCAGAATCCACCGAGGTCATGTTCCCAGGCCATAGCGTTCCAGAATCAATCCTCAGTTATGTTCCCAGGCTACAGGGTTCCAAAATAAAACCTCAGTCATGTTCCCAGTCCACAGGGTTCCAGAACCAAGGCTCAGTCAGGATCCCAGGGCACAGTATTCCACTATCTAAACAGATGTCATGTTTCCAGGCCACAGTTTTCCAGAATCACGCCTCAGTCATGTTCCCAGGCCACAGGGATCCAGAATCAAAACTCACTCTTGTTGCCAGGCCATAGGGTACCACCATCAAACCTCAGTCATATACCCAGGCCACAGGTTTCCAGAATCAAACCGATTTCATGTTCCCAGGCAACAGGGTACCAGGATCCAAACCGATGTCATGTTCCAAGGCCACAGGATTCCACAATCTAACATCAGTCATGTTCCCAGGCCAATGGTTTCCAGAATCAAACCTCAGTCATATTCCCAAGACACATGGTTCCAGAATCAAACCTCAGTCATATTCGCAGGCCACAGGTTTCAACAATCAAACCTCAGTCTTGTTCCTAGGACACAGGTGTCCAGAATCAAATCTCTGTCATGTTCCCAGGCCACAGGGTTCCACAATCAAACCTCATTCATGTTCCCAGGCGACAGGGTTCCAGAATCAAGCCTCAGTCATGTTGCCAGTCCACAGGTTTCTGCAATCAAACCTCAGTCAAGTTCTCAGGCCACAGGGTTCCAGAATCAAGCCTCAGTCATTTTGCCAGGCCAGAGTGTTCCGCCATCAAACCACACACATGATTCCAGGACACATGTTTCCACAATGAAACCTCAGTCATTTTCCCAGGCCACAGGTTTCCAGAATCAAACCTCAGTCATATTCCCAGGACACATGGTTCCAGAATCAAACCTCAGTCATGTTCGCAGGCCACAGGTTTCAACAATCAAACCTCAGTCATGGTCCCAGGACACAGGTGTGCAGAATCAAAACTCAGTCATGTTCCCAGGGAACAGGGTTCCAGAAGCAAACCTCAGTCTTGTTCCCCGGACACAGGGTTCCAGAATCAACCCGATATCATATTCCCTGGCCACAGTCTTCCAGAATCAAACCTCAGTCTTGTTGCCAGGACATAGGGTACCACGGTCAAACCTCAGTCATATTCCCAGGCCACGGGTTTCCAGAATCAAAACGATTTCATGTTCCCAGGCAACAGGGTACCAAAATCCAAACCGATGTCATGTTCCCAGGCCACAGGATTCCACAATCTAACATCAGTCATGTTCCCAGGCCAATGGTTTCCATAATCAAATTTCAGTCATATTCCCAGGGCACATGGTTCCAGAATCAAACCTCAGTCATGTTCCCAGGCCATAGGTTTCAAAAATCAGACCTCAGTCATGCTCCCAAGAGACAGGTGTCCAGAATCAAACCTCAGTCATGTTCCCAGGGAACAGGCATCCAGAAAGAAACCTCAGTCATGTTCCCAGGCCACAGGGTTCCAGAAGCAAACCTCAGTCTTGTTCCCAGGACACAGGTTTCCACAATCAACCCGATATCATGTTCCGTGGCAAGAGTCTTCCAGGATCAAACGTCAGTCATGTTGCCAGGCCACAAGTTTCCACCATCAAACCTCAGACATGTTCCCAGGCCACAGGGTTAAAGAATCAAACCGTTCTCATGTTTCCAGGCCACAGGGTTCCAGAATCCACCGATGTCATGTTCCCAGGCCACAGGATTCCACAATCTAACATCAGTCATGTTCCCAGGCCAATGGTTTCCAGAATCAAACCTCAGTCATATTCCCAGGACACATGGTTCCAGAATCAAACCTCAGTCATGTTCCCAGGGAACAGGCTTCCAGAAACAAACCTCAGTCATGTTCCCAGGCCACAGGGTTCCAGAATCCAGCCGATGTCATGTTCCCAGCCCACAGGCGTCCAGAAGCAAACCTCAGTCTTGTTCCCAGGACACAGGGTTCCAGAATCAAACCGATATCATGTTCCTTGGCCACAGTCTTCCAGAATCAAACCTCAGTCATGTTACCAGGCCACAGGTTTCCACCATCAAACCGCAGACATGTTCCAAAGGCCACAGGTTTCCAGAATCAAACCGTTCTCATGTTCCCAGGACACAGGGTTCCACCATCAAGCCTCAGTCATGTTCCCAGGCCTGAGTGTTCCACAATCAAACCTAAGTCATCTTGCCAGGCCATAGGGTACCACCATCAAACCTCAGTCATATTTCCAGGCCACAGGTTTCCAGAATCAAACCGATTTCATATTCCCAGGCAACAGGGTACCAGAATCCAAACCGATGTCATGTTCCCAGGCCACAGTATTCCACAATCTAACATCACTCATGTTCACAGGTCAATGGTTTCCATAGTCAAACCTCAGTCATATTCCCAGGACACAGGGGTCCAGAATAAAACCTCAGTCATGTTCCCTAGACACAGGTTTCAAAAATATATCCCAGTCATGTTCACAGCCCACAGGTTCCACAATTAAAGCTCAGTCATATTCCCAGGCCAGAGGGATCCACAATCAAACCTCAGTCCTATTGCCATGCCACGGTTTCACCATAAAGCCTCAGTCATGTTCCCAGGCCAGAGTGTTCCACAGTCAAACCTAAGTCATCTTGCCAGGCAACAGGGTTCCACCATCAAACCTCAGTCCTGTTGCCAGGCCACAGGGTTCCACCATCAAGCCTCAGTCATGTTCCCTGCACACAGGGTTCCTCCATCAAACCTCAATCATGTTCCTAGGACACAGGGTTCCAGAATCAAACCAATGTCAAGTTCCCAGGCCATGGTTTTCAAGTACCAGACCACAGTCATGTTTCCAGGACACAGGGTTCCACAGTCAATCCTCAGTCATGTTGCCAGTCCACAGGTTTCTGCCATCAAACCTCAGTCAAGTTCCCAGGCCATAGGGTTCCAGAATCAAGCCTCAGTCATTTTGCCAGGCCAGAGTTTTCCACCATCAAACCTCAGTCATGATCCCAGGCCAAATGTTTCGACAATGAATCCTAAGTGATTTTCCCAGGCCACAGGTTTCCAGAATCAAACCTCAGTCATATTCCCAGGACACATGGATCCAGAATCAAACCTCAGTCATGTTCGCAGGCCACAGGTTTCAACAATCAAACCTCAGACATATTCCCAGGCCACAGGTGTCCAGAATCAAACCTCAGTCATGTTCTCAGGGAACAGGCTTCCAGAAACAAATCTCTGTCATGTTCCCAGGCAACAGGGTTCCACAATCAAACTTCAGTCATGTTCCCAGGCTACAGGGTTCCAAAATCCAACCGATGTCATGTTCCGAGGCCACAGGGTTCCACCAGCAAACCTCAGTCTTGTTCCCAGGATACAGGTTTCCAGAATCAACCCAATATCATGTTCCCTGGCCACAGTCTTCCAGACTCAAACCTCAGTCATGTTGCCAGCCCACAGGTTTCCACCAACAAACCTCAGACATGTTCCCAGGCCACAGGGTTCCAGAGTCAAACCGTTCTCATGTTCCCAGGCCACAGGATTCCAGAATCCACCGAGGTCATGTTCCCAGGCCATAGCGTTCCAGAATCAATCCTCAGTTATGTTCCCAGGCTACAGGGTTCCAAAATAAAACCTCAGTCATGTTCCCAGTCCACAGGGTTCCAGAACCAAGGCTCAGTCAGGATCCCAGGGCACAGTATTCCACTATCTAAACAGATGTCATGTTTCCAGGCCACAGTTTTCCAGAATCACGCCTCAGTCATGTTCCCAGGCCACAGGGATCCAGAATCAAAACTCACTCTTGTTGCCAGGCCATAGGGTACCACCATCAAACCTCAGTCATATACCCAGGCCACAGGTTTCCAGAATCAAACCGATTTCATGTTCCCAGGCAACAGGGTACCAGGATCCAAACCGATGTCATGTTCCAAGGCCACAGGATTCCACAATCTAACATCAGTCATGTTCCCAGGCCAATGGTTTCCAGAATCAAACCTCAGTCATATTCCCAAGACACATGGTTCCAGAATCAAACCTCAATTCGCAGGCCACAGGTTTCAACAATCAAACCTCAGTCTTGTTCCTAGGACACAGGTGTCCAGAATCAAATCTCTGTCATGTTCCCAGGCCACAGGGTTCCACAATCAAACCTCATTCATGTTCCCAGGCGACAGGGTTCCAGAATCAAGCCTCAGTCATGTTGCCAGTCCACAGGTTTCTGCAATCAAACCTCAGTCAAGTTCTCAGGCCACAGGGTTCCAGAATCAAGCCTCAGTCATTTTGCCAGGCCAGAGTGTTCCGCCATCAAACCACACACATGATTCCAGGACACATGTTTCCACAATGAAACCTCAGTCATTTTCCCAGGCCACAGGTTTCCAGAATCAAACCTCAGTCATATTCCCAGGACACATGGTTCCAGAATCAAACCTCAGTCATGTTCGCAGGCCACAGGTTTCAACAATCAAACCTCAGTCATGGTCCCAGGACACAGGTGTGCAGAATCAAAACTCAGTCATGTTCCCAGGGAACAGGGTTCCAGAAGCAAACCTCAGTCTTGTTCCCCGGACACAGGGTTCCAGAATCAACCCGATATCATATTCCCTGGCCACAGTCTTCCAGAATCAAACCTCAGTCTTGTTGCCAGGACATAGGGTACCACGGTCAAACCTCAGTCATATTCCCAGGCCACGGGTTTCCAGAATCAAAACGATTTCATGTTCCCAGGCAACAGGGTACCAAAATCCAAACCGATGTCATGTTCCCAGGCCACAGGATTCCACAATCTAACATCAGTCATGTTCCCAGGCCAATGGTTTCCATAATCAAATTTCAGTCATATTCCCAGGGCACATGGTTCCAGAATCAAACCTCAGTCATGTTCCCAGGCCATAGGTTTCAAAAATCAGACCTCAGTCATGCTCCCAAGAGACAGGTGTCCAGAATCAAACCTCAGTCATGTTCCCAGGGAACAGGCATCCAGAAAGAAACCTCAGTCATGTTCCCAGGCCACAGGGTTCCAGAAGCAAACCTCAGTCTTGTTCCCAGGACACAGGTTTCCACAATCAACCCGATATCATGTTCCGTGGCAAGAGTCTTCCAGGATCAAACGTCAGTCATGTTGCCAGGCCACAAGTTTCCACCATCAAACCTCAGACATGTTCCCAGGCCACAGGGTTAAAGAATCAAACCGTTCTCATGTTTCCAGGCCACAGGGTTCCAGAATCCACCGATGTCATGTTCCCAGGCCACAGGATTCCACAATCTAACATCAGTCATGTTCCCAGGCCAATGGTTTCCAGAATCAAACCTCAGTCATATTCCCAGGACACATGGTTCCAGAATCAAACCTCAGTCATGTTCCCAGGGAACAGGCTTCCAGAAACAAACCTCAGTCATGTTCCCAGGCCACAGGGTTCCAGAATCCAGCCGATGTCATGTTCCCAGCCCACAGGCGTCCAGAAGCAA